>NW_027462772.1:0-29901 GCF_050947455.1 Rhinoderma darwinii
AGATACACAGCTCAGCTGACTGTATCACACATGATAGGATTAGATACACCGCTCAGCATCACACATGATAGGATTAGATACACAGCTCAGCAGACAGTATCACACCTGACAGGATTAGATACACGGCTCAGCAGGCAGTATCACACATGATATGATTAGATACACAGCTCAGCAGACAGTATCACACATGATAGGATTAGATACAGCGGCTCACCAGACTGTATCACACATGATAGGATTAGATACACAGCTCAGCAGACAGTATCACACATGACAGGATTAGATACACGGCTCAGCAGGCAGTATCACACATGATAGGATTAGATACAGCGGCTCAGCAGATAGTATCACACATGATAGGATTAGATACACAGCTCAGCAGACAGTATCACACATGATAGGATTAGATACAGGGCTCAGCAGACAGTATCACACATGATAGGATTAGATACACAGCTCAGCAGACAGTATCAGACATGATAGGATTAGATACACGGCTCAGTAGACAGTATCACACATGATAGGATTAGATACAGGGCTCAGCAGACAGTATCACACATGATAGGATTAGATACACGGCTCAGCAGACAGTATCACACATGATAGGATTAGATACACAGCTCAGCAGTCAGTATCACACATAATAGGATTAGATACAGGGCTCAGCAGACAGTATCACACATGATGGGAATAGATACATGGCTCAGCAGACAGTATCACACATGATAGGATTAGATACACGGCTCAGCAGACAGTATCACACATGATAGGATTAGATACACAGCTCAGCAGTCAGTATCACACATAATAGGATTAGATACACAGCTCAGCAGACAGTATCACACATGATAGGATTAGATACACAGCTCAGCAGGCAGTATCACACAGGATAGGATTAGATACACAGCTCAGCAGACAGTATCACACATGATAGGATTAGATACAGGGCTCAGCAGACAGTATCACACATGACAGGATTAGATACACAGCTCAGCACACAGTATCACACATGATAGGATTAGATACAGTGGCTCAGCAGACAATATAACACGTGACAGGATTAGATACACAGCTCAGCACACAGTATCACACATGATAGGGTTAGATACAGTGGCTCAGCAGACAGTATCACACATGGTAGGATTAGATACAGTGGCTCAGCAGACAGTATAACCCGATAGGATTAGATACACGGCTCAGCAGACAGTATCACACATGATAGGCTTAGATACACAGCTCAGCAGACAGTATCACACATGACAGGATTAGATACACGGCTCAGCAGACAGTATCACACATGATAGGATTAGATACACAGCTCAGCAGACAGTATCACACATGATAGGATTAGATACACAGCTCAGCAGACAGTATCACACATGATAGGATTAGATACAGCGGCTCAGCAGACAGTATAACTCGATAGGATTAGATACACAGCTCAGCAGACAGTATCACACATGATAGGCTTAGATACACAGCTCAGCAGACTGTATCACACATGATAGGATTAGATACACAGCTCAGCAGACAGTATCACACATGATAGGATTAGATACACGGCTCAGCAGACAGTATTACACATGATAGGATTAGATACACAGCTCAGCAGACAGTATCACACATGATAGGATTAGATACACAGCTCAGCAGACAGTATCACACATGATAGGATTAGATACACAACTCAGCATCACACATGGTAGGATTAGATACACAGCTCAGCAGACAGTATCACACATGATAGGATTAGATACACAGCTCAGCAGACAGTATCACACATGATAGGGTTAGATACACAGCTCAGCAAACAGTATCACACATGATAGGATTAGATACACAGCTCAGCAGACAGTATCACACATAGGATTAGATACACAGCTCAGCAGACAGTATCACACATGATAGGATTAGATACACAGCTCAGCAGACAGTATCACACATGATAGGATTAGATACACAGCTCAGCAGACAGTATCACACATGATAGGATTAGATACAGCGGCTCAGCAGACAGTATCACACATGATAGGATTAGATACACAGCTCAGCAGACAGTATCACACATGATAGGATTAGATACAGCGGCTCAGCAGACAGTATCACACATGATAGGATTAGATACAGTGGCTCAGCAGACAGTATCACACATGATAAGATTAGATACACAGCTCAGCAGACAGTATCACACATGATAGGATTAGATACAGCAGCTCAGCAGACAGTATCACACATGATAGGATTAGATACAGTGGCTCAGCAGACAGTATCACACATGATAAGATTAGATACACAGCTCAGCAGACAGTATCACACATGATAGGATTAGATACACAGCTCAGCAGACGGTATCACTTGATAGGATTAGATACACAGCTCAGCAGACAGTATCACACAGGATTAGATACACAGCTCAGCAGACGGTATCACACATGATAGGATTAGATACAGGGCTCAGCAGACAGTATCACACATGATAAGATTAGATACACAGCTCAGCAGACAGTATCACACATGATAGGATTAGATACACAGCTCAGCAGACAGTATCACACATGATAGGATTAGATACACAGCTCAGCAGACAGTATCACACATGATAGGATTAAATACAGCGGCTCAGCACACAGTATCACACATGATAGGATTAGATACACAGCTCAGCAGACAGTATCACACAAGATAGGATTAGATAAACAGCTCAGCAGACAGTATCACACATGATAGGATTAGATACACAGCTCAGCAGACAGTATCACACATGATAGGATTAGATACACAGCTCAGCAGACAGTATTACACATGATGGGATTAGATACACAGCTCAGCAGACAGTATCACACATGATAGGATTAGATACACAGCTCAGCAGACAGTATCACACATGATAGGATTAGATACACAGCTCAGCAGACAGTATCACACATGATAGGATTAGATACACAGTACAGCAGACAGTATCACACATGATAGGATTAGATATACAGCTCAGCAGACAGTATCACACAAGATAGGATTAGATAAACAGCTCAGCAGACAGTATCACACATGATAGGATTAGATACAGCGGCTCAGCAGACAGTATCACACACAATAGGATTAGATACACAGCTCAGCAGACAGTATCACACATGATAGGATTAGATACACAGCTCAGCAGACAGTATCACACATGATAGGATTAGATACAGGGCTCAGCAGACAGTATCACACATGATAGGATTAGATACACAGCTCAGCAGACAGCATCACACATGATAGGATTAGATACACCGCTCAGCAGACAGTATCACACATGATAGGATTAGATACAGGGCTCAGCAGACAGTATCACACATGATAGCATTAGATACACAGCTCAGCAGACAGTATCACACATGATAGGATTAGATACAGGGCTCAGCAGACAGTATCACACATGATAGGATTAGATACAGGGCTCAGCAGACAGTATCACACATGATAGGATTAGATACACAGCTCAGCAGTCAGTATCACACATGACAGGATTAGATACACAGCTCAGCAGACTGTATCACACATGATAGGATTAGATACACCGCTCAGCAGACTGTATCACACATGATAGGATTAGATACACCGCTCAGCAGACAGTATCACACATGATAGGATTAGATACAGGGCTCAGCAGACAGTATCACACATGATAGGATTAGATACACGGCTCAGCAGACAGTATTACACATGATAGGATTAGATACACAGCTCAGCAGACAGTATCACACATGATAGGATTAGATACACAGCTCAGCAGACAGTATCACACATGATAGGATTAGATACACAACTCAGCATCACACATGGTAGGATTAGATACACAGCTCAGCAGACAGTATCACACATGATAGGATTAGATACACAGCTCAGCAGACAGTATCACACATGATAGGGTTAGATACACAGCTCAGCAGACAGTATCACACATGATAGGATTAGATACACAGCTCAGCAGACAGTATCACACATGATAGGATTAGATACACAGCTCAGCAGACAGTATCACACATGATAGGATTAGATACAGCGGCTCAGCAGACAGTATCACACATGATAGGATTAGATACACAGCTCAGCAGACAGTATCACACATGATAGGATTAGATACAGCGGCTCAGCAGACAGTATCACACATGATAGGATTAGATACAGTGGCTCAGCAGACAGTATCACACATGATAAGATTAGATACACAGCTCAGCAGACAGTATCACACATGATAGGATTAGATACAGCAGCTCAGCAGACAGTATCACACATGATAGGATTAGATACACAGCTCAGCAGACAGTATCACACATGATAGGATTAGATACACAGCTCAGCAGACAGTATCACACATGATAGGATTAGATACACAGCTCAGCAGACGGTATCACTTGATAGGATTAGATACACAGCTCAGCAGACAGTATCACACAGGATTAGATACACAGCTCAGCAGACGGTTTCACACATGATAGGATTAGATACAGGGCTCAGCAGACAGTATCACACATGATAGGATTAGATACACAGCTCAGCAGACAGTATCACACATGATAGGATTAGATACACAGCTCAGCAGACAGTATCACACATGATAGGATTAGATACAGCGGCTCAGCACACAGTATCACACATGATAGGATTAGATACACAGCTCAGCAGACAGTATCACACAAGATAGGATTAGATAAACAGCTCAGCAGACAGTATCACACATGATAGGATTAGATACACAGCTCAGCAGACAGTATCACACATGATAGGATTAGATACACAGCTCAGCAGACAGTATTACACATGATGGGATTAGATACACAGCTCAGCAGACAGTATCACACATGATAGGATTAGATACACAGCTCAGCAGACAGTATCACACATGATAGGATTAGATACACAGCTCAGCAGACAGTATCACACATGATAGGATTAGATACACAGCTCAGCAGACAGTATCACACATGATAGTATTAGATACAGTGGCTCAGCAGACAGTATCACACATGATAGGATTAGATAAACAGCTCAGCAGACAGTATCACACAAGATAGGATTAGATAAACAGCTCAGCAGACAGTATCACACATGATAGGATTAGATACAGCGGCTCAGCAGACAGTATCACACACAATAGGATTAGATACACAGCTCAGCAGACAGTATCACACATGATAGGATTAGATACACAGCTCAGCAGACAGTATCACACATGATAGGATTAGATACAGGGCTCAGCAGACAGTATCACACATGATAGGATTAGATACACAGCTCAGCAGACAGCATCACACATGATAGGATTAGATACAGGGCTCAGCAGACAGTATCACACATGATAGGATTAGATACACAGCTCAGCAGTCAGTATCACACATGACAGGATTAGATACACAGCTCAGCAGACTGTACCACACATGATAGGATTAGATACACAGCTCAGCAGACAGTATTACACATGATGGGATTAGATACACAGCTCAGCAGACAGTATCACACATGATAGGATTAGATACACAGCTCAGCAGACAGTATCACACATGATAGGATTAGATACAGCAGCTCAGCAGACAGTATCACACATGATAGGATTAGATACAGGGCTCAGCAGACAGTATCACACATGATAGGATTAGATACACTGGCTCAGCAGACAGTATCACACATGATAGGATTAGATACACAGCTCAGCAGACAGTATCACACATGATAGGATTAGATACACAGCTCAGCAGACAGTATCACACATGATAGGATTAGATACACAGCTCAGCAGACAGTATCACACATGATAGGATTAGATACACAGCTCAGCAGACAGTATCACACATGATAGGATTAGATACACAGCTCACCAGACAGTATCACACATGATAGGATTAGATACACAGCTCAGAACACAATATCACACATGATGGGATTAGATACAGCAGCTCAGCAGACAGTATCACACATGATAGGATTAGATACACAGCTCAGCAGACAGTATCACACATGATAGGATTAGATACAGAGGCTCAGCAGACAGTATCACACATGATAGGATTAGATACAGGGCTCAGCAGACAGTATCACACATGATAGGATTAGATACAGGGCTCAGCAGACAGTATCACACATGATAGGATTAGATACACGGTTTAGCAGACAGTATCACACAGGATTAGATACCTAGCTCAGCAGACAGTATCACACAGGATTAGATACACGGGGTATTATGTCGGGATTATCCAGTCCTGACATTTGTCCGTTGCTAGAAGCTCCTTCCCCGGCTGTAGAGGGGGCGGGGCTCGGTTGCCGGGGTAACATCTTCGCTCGCACAATTGCCTCCAATGACACAGGTTTATTTCCCATGTTATGAGTAGATTCTGCCACAAGGGGGAGATATTACATAAAGAACCTGCAGTGACCGGGCCTCTGTTTAATTACGCCCCTTCCATTCCGTGCTTCTTTTCAGACTCCGCCCATTGCGCTGCAGCCCGCCCGTGTCAGTGTCCTCATCGTGACCACGCCTCTTTCCGATGTTTTCCGAGTCTATAGATCCGCCCCGCAACGCAGAATCTGAGACGAGCAAACCTGAGCGTATCTAAAGCTTCCCGAGCGCTCCTCGCAGACCCCGCCCCTTTCCCGAGCGCGCCCGAACGCTGCCGGAGATCTCCGAATGTCCGTCCTGCCGGACTGCTGGAGGCGGACGCAGCGCCATGTTGGATGCTCCGGTCTCTGAGTGAGGAAAATCACCGGTATCTCCCCGCACTCCCCAGACCGACAGCGGCTCCCGTGTCCCCCGGCCGCGCTCCCATGAGGGTCCGCCCCTGAGCCCGGCCATGAGTTTACCGCACAAGCCGGCCCTGAAATCCACCGGAGCCGGGACCGGGGTGCTGGGGCCTCCCCCCTCTGCTGCCGTGCCCGCTGCTGTTCCCATCTCCGCCGTGCCTCCTCCCACTCCAGCCTCCTCTGCAGTCGCCTCATACCCCGGGATCCGGGCCCTGCAACCGCCGCCCGCCGCAACGTATCCTTCACCGGCCACTACAGTGTAATACCGGTCACCCGGGGGTTATATACATCATTATATACATATTACACCCCAGTATCATTATACACATATTACACCCCAGTATCATTATATACATATTACACCCCAGTATCATTATATACATATTACACTCCAGTATCATTATACACATATTACACCCCAGTATCATTATACACATATTACACTCCAGTATCATTATACACATATTACACTCCAGTATCATTATACACATATTACACCCCAGTATCATTATATACATATTACACCCCAGTATCATTATACACATATTACACCCCAGTATCATTATATACATATTACACCCCAGTATCATTATACACATATTACACCCCAGTATCATTATATACATATTACACCCCAGTATCATTATATACATATTACACCCCAGTATCATTATATACATATTACACTCCGGTATCATTATATACATATTACACCCCAGTATCATTATACACATATTACACCCCAGTATCATTATACACATATTACACCCCAGTATCATTATACACATATTACACCCCAGTATCATTATATACATATTACACCCCAGTATCATTATATACATATTACACCCCAGTATCATTATATACATATTACACCCCAGTATCATTATACACATATTACACCCCGGTATCATTATACACATATTACACTCCGGTATCATTATACACATATTACACCCCAGTATCATTATACACATATTACACCCCAGTATCATTATATACATATTACACCCCAGTATCATTATATACATATTACACCCCAGTATCATTATATACATATTACACCCCAGTATCATTATACACATATTACACCCCAGTATCATTATACACATATTACACCCCAGTATCATTATATACATATTACACTCCAGTATCATTATATACATATTACACCCCAGTATCATTATACACATATTACACCCCAGTATCATTATATACATATTACACCCCAGTATCATTATATACATATTACACTCCAGTATCATTATACACATATTACACCCCAGTATCATTATACACATATTACACCCCAGTATCATTATATACATATTACACCCCAGTATCATTATATACATATTACACTCCAGTATCATTATACACATATTACACCCCAGTATCATTATACACATATTACACCCCAGTATCATTATATACATATTACACCCCAGTATCATTATATACATATTACACTCCAGTATCATTATATACATATTACACTCCAGTATCATTATATACATATTACACCCCAGTATCATTATACACATATTACACCCCAGTATCATTATATACATATTACACCCCAGTATCATTATATACATATTACACTCCAGTATCATTATACACATATTACACCCCAGTATCATTATACACATATTACACCCCAGTATCATTATATACATATTACACCCCAGTATCATTATATACATATTACACTCCAGTATCATTATACACATATTACACCCCAGTATCATTATACACATATTACACCCCAGTATCATTATATACATATTACACCCCAGTATCATTATATACATATTACACCCCAGTATCATTATATACATATTACACTCCAGTATCATTATATACATATTACACTCCAGTATCATTATACACATATTACACCCCAGTATCATTATATACATATTACACCCCAGTATCATTATATACATATTACACCCCAGGATCATTATACACATATTACACCCCAGTATCATTATACACATATTACACCCCAGTATCATTATATACATATTACACTCCAGTATCATTATATACATATTACACTCCAGTATCATTATACACATATTACACTCCAGTATCATTATACACATATTACACCCCAGTATCATTATACACATATTACACCCCAGTATCATTATATACATATTACACCCCAGTATCATTATATACATATTACACTCCAGTATCATTATACACATATTACACCCCAGTATCATTATACACATATTACACCCCAGTATCATTATATACATATTACACCCCAGTATCATTATATACATATTACACCCCAGTATCATTATATACATATTACACTCCAGCATCATTATATACATATTACACCCCAGTATCATTATACACATATTACACCCCAGTATCATTATATACATATTACACTCCAGTATCATTATACACATATTACACCCCAGTATCATTATATACATATTACACTCCAGTATCATTATATACATATTACACTCCAGTATCATTATATACATATTACACTCCAGTATCATTATACACATATTACACCCCAGTATCATTATACACATATTACACCCCAGTATCATTATATACATATTACACTCCAGTATCATTATATACATATTACACTCCAGTATCATTATACACATATTACACCCCAGTATCATTATATACATATTACACCCCAGTATCATTATATACATATTACACTCCAGTATCATTATATACATATTACACCCCAGTATCATTATATACATATTACACCCCAGTATCATTATATACATATTACACTCCAGTATCATTATATACATATTACACTCCAGTATCATTATATACATATTACACTCCAGTATCATTATATGCATATTACACTCCAGCATCATTATATACATATTACACCCCAGTATCATTATACACATATTACACCCCAGTATCATTATATACATATTACACCCCAGTATCATTATATGCATATTACACTCCAGCATCATTATATACATATTACACTCCAGTATCATTATATGCATATTACACTCCAGCATCATTATACACATATTACACCCCAGTATCATTATATACATATTACACCCCAGTATCATTATATGCATATTACACTCCAGCATCATTATATACATATTACACCCCAGTATCATTATATACATATTACACCCCAGTATCATTATACACATATTACACCCCAGTATCATTATACACATATTACACCCCAGTATCATTATATACATATTACACTCCAGTATCATTATATACATATTACACCCCAGTATCATTATACACATATTACACCCCAGTATCATTATACACATATTACACCCCAGTATCATTATATACATATTACACTCCAGTATCATTATACACATATTACACCCCAGTATCATTATACACATATTACACCCCAGTATCATTATATACATATTACACCCCAGTATCATTATATACATATTACACCCCAGTATCATTATATACATATTACACTCCAGCATCATTATATACATATTACACTCCAGTATCATTATATACATATTACACTCCAGTATCATTATACACATATTACACCCCAGTATCATTATATACATATTACACTCCAGTATCATTATATACATATTACACCCCAGTATCATTATATACATATTACACCCCAGTATCATTATATACATATTACACTCCAGTATCATTATATACATATTACACTCCAGTATCATTATACACATATTACACCCCAGTATCATTATATACATATTACACCCCAGTATCATTATATACATATTACACCCCAGTATCATTATATACATATTACACTCCAGTATCATTATATACATATTACACCCCAGTATCATTATATACATATTACACCCCAGTATCATTATATACATATTACACCCCAGTATCATTATATACATATTACACTCCAGTATCATTATACACATATTACACCCCAGTATCATTATACACATATTACACCCCAGTATCATTATATACATATTACACCCCAGTATCATTATATACATATTACACTCCAGTATCATTATACACATATTACACCCCAGTATCATTATATACATATTACACCCCAGTATCATTATATACATATTACACCCCAGTATCATTATATACATATTACACCCCAGTATCATTATATACATATTACACCCCAGTATCATTATATACATATTACACCCCAGTATCATTATATACATATTACACTCCAGTATCATTATATACATATTACACTCCAGTATCATTATATACATATTACACCCCAGTATCATTATATACATATTACACCCCAGTATCATTATATACATATTACACCCCAGTATCATTATACACATATTACACCCCAGTATCATTATATACATATTACACCCCAGTATCATTATATACATATTACACCCCAGTATCATTATATACATATTACACTCCAGTATCATTATATACATATTACACCCCAGTATCATTATATACATATTACACCCCAGTATCATTATATACATATTACACCCCAGTATCATTATATACATATTACACCCCAGTATCATTATACACATATTACACTCCAGTATCATTATATACATATTACACCCCAGTATCATTATATACATATTACACTCCAGTATCATTATATACATATTACACTCCAGTATCATTATACACATATTACACCCCAGTATCATTATATGCATATTACACTCCAGTATCATTATATACATATTACACCCCAGTATCATTATATACATATTACACCCCAGTATCATTATACACATATTACACCCCAGTATCATTATATGCATATTACACTCCAGTATCATTATATACATATTACACTCCAGTATCATTATATACATATTACACTCCAGTATCATTATATACATATTACACCCCAGTATCATTATATACATATTACACTCCAGTATCATTATATACATATTACACTCCAGTATCATTATATACATATTACACTCCAGTATCATTATATGCATATTACACTCCAGCATCATTATATACATATTACACCCCAGTATCATTATATGCATATTACACTCCAGTATCATTATATACATATTACACCCCAGTATCATTATATACATATTACACCCCAGTATCATTATATACATATTACACTCCAGTATCATTATATACATATTACACTCCAGTATCATTATACACATATTACACCCCAGTATCATTATATACATATTACACCCCAGTATCATTATATACATATTACACCCCAGTATCATTATACACATATTACACCCCAGTATCATTATACACATATTACACCCCAGTATCATTATATACATATTACACTCCAGTATCATTATATACATATTACACTCCAGTATCATTATACACATATTACACTCCAGTATCATTATACACATATTACACCCCAGTATCATTATACACATATTACACCCCAGTATCATTATATACATATTACACCCCAGTATCATTATATACATATTACACTCCAGTATCATTATACACATATTACACCCCAGTATCATTATACACATATTACACCCCAGTATCATTATATACATATTACACCCCAGTATCATTATATACATATTACACCCCAGTATCATTATATACATATTACACTCCAGCATCATTATATACATATTACACTCCAGTATCATTATATACATATTACACTCCAGTATCATTATACACATATTACACCCCAGTATCATTATATACATATTACACTCCAGTATCATTATATACATATTACACTCCAGTATCATTATATACATATTACACTCCAGTATCATTATACACATATTACACCCCAGTATCATTATACACATATTACACCCCAGTATCATTATATACATATTACACTCCAGTATCATTATATACATATTACACTCCAGTATCATTATACACATATTACACCCCAGTATCATTATATACATATTACACCCCAGTATCATTATATACATATTACACTCCAGTATCATTATATACATATTACACCCCAGTATCATTATATACATATTACACCCCAGTATCATTATATACATATTACACTCCAGTATCATTATATACATATTACACTCCAGTATCATTATATACATATTACACTCCAGTATCATTATATGCATATTACACTCCAGCATCATTATATACATATTACACCCCAGTATCATTATATGCATATTACACTCCAGCATCATTATATACATATTACACCCCAGTATCATTATATACATATTACACCCCAGTATCATTATACACATATTACACCCCAGTATCATTATACACATATTACACCCCAGTATCATTATATACATATTACACTCCAGTATCATTATATACATATTACACCCCAGTATCATTATACACATATTACACCCCAGTATCATTATATACATATTACACTCCAGTATCATTATACACATATTACACCCCAGTATCATTATACACATATTACACCCCAGTATCATTATATACATATTACACCCCGGTATCATTATATACATATTACACCCCAGTATCATTATATACATATTACACTCCAGCATCATTATATACATATTACACTCCAGTATCATTATATACATATTACACTCCAGTATCATTATACACATATTACACCCCAGTATCATTATATACATATTACACTCCAGTATCATTATATACATATTACACCCCAGTATCATTATATACATATTACACCCCAGTATCATTATATACATATTACACTCCAGTATCATTATATACATATTACACTCCAGTATCATTATACACATATTACACCCCAGTATCATTATATACATATTACACCCCAGTATCATTATATACATATTACACCCCAGTATCATTATATACATATTACACTCCAGTATCATTATATACATATTACACCCCAGTATCATTATATACATATTACACCCCAGTATCATTATATACATATTACACCCCAGTATCATTATATACATATTACACTCCAGTATCATTATACACATATTACACCCCAGTATCATTATACACATATTACACCCCAGTATCATTATATACATATTACACCCCAGTATCATTATATACATATTACACTCCAGTATCATTATACACATATTACACCCCAGTATCATTATATACATATTACACCCCAGTATCATTATATACATATTACACCCCAGTATCATTATATACATATTACACCCCAGTATCATTATATACATATTACACCCCAGTATCATTATATACATATTACACCCCAGTATCATTATATACATATTACACTCCAGTATCATTATATACATATTACACTCCAGTATCATTATATACATATTACACCCCAGTATCATTATATACATATTACACCCCAGTATCATTATATACATATTACACCCCAGTATCATTATACACATATTACACCCCAGTATCATTATATACATATTACACCCCAGTATCATTATATACATATTACACCCCAGTATCATTATATACATATTACACTCCAGTATCATTATATACATATTACACCCCAGTATCATTATATACATATTACACCCCAGTATCATTATATACATATTACACCCCAGTATCATTATATACATATTACACCCCAGTATCATTATACACATATTACACTCCAGTATCATTATATACATATTACACCCCAGTATCATTATATACATATTACACTCCAGTATCATTATATACATATTACACTCCAGTATCATTATACACATATTACACCCCAGTATCATTATATGCATATTACACTCCAGTATCATTATATACATATTACACCCCAGTATCATTATATACATATTACACCCCAGTATCATTATACACATATTACACCCCAGTATCATTATATGCATATTACACTCCAGTATCATTATATACATATTACACTCCAGTATCATTATATACATATTACACTCCAGTATCATTATACACATATTACACCCCAGTATCATTATACGCATATTACACTCCAGTATCATTATACACATATTACACCCCAGTATCATTATATACATATTACACCCCAGTATCATTATACACATATTACACTCCAGTATCATTATATACATATTACACCCCAGTATCATTATATACATATTACACCCCAGTATCATTATACACATATTACACCCCAGTATCATTATATACATATTACACCCCAGTATCATTATATACATATTACACCCCAGTATCATTATATACATATTACACCCCAGTATCATTATATACATATTACACCCCAGTATCATTATATACATATTACACTCCAGCATCATTATATACATATTACACCCCAGTATCATTATACACATATTACACCCCAGTATCATTATACACATATTACACCCCAGTATCATTATATACATATTACACCCCAGTATCATTATACACATATTACACCCCAGTATCATTATACACATATTACACCCCAGTATCATTATATACATATTACACCCCAGTATCATTATATACATATTACACCCCAGTATCATTATACACATATTACACCCCAGTATCATTATATACATATTACACTCCAGCATCATTATATACATATTACACCCCAGTATCATTATATACATATTACACCCCAGTATCATTATATACATATTACACTCCAGTATCATTATATACATATTACACTCCAGTATCATTATATACATATTACACCCCAGTATCATTATATACATATTACACCCCAGTATCATTATATACATATTACACCCCAGTATCATTATATACATATTACACCCCAGTATCATTATACACATATTACACCCCAGTATCATTATACACATATTACACCCCAGTATCATTATACACATATTACACCCCAGTATCATTATACACATATTACACCCCAGTATCATTATACACATATTACACCCCAGTATCATTATATACATATTACACTCCAGTATCATTATATACATATTACACTCCAGTATCATTATATACATATTACACCCCAGTATCATTATATACATATTACACCCCATCATTATACACATATTACACCCCAGTATCATTATATACATATTACACCCCAGTATCATTATATACATATTACACTCCAGTATCATTATATACATATTACACCCCAGTATCATTATATACATATTACACCCCAGTATCATTATATACATATTACACCCCATCATTATACACATATTACACCCCAGTATCATTATATACATATTACACCCCATCATTATACACATATTACACCCCAGTATCATTATTTACATATTACACCCCAGTATCATTATATACATATTACACCCCATCATTATATACATATTACACCCCAGTATCATTATATACATATTACACCCCAGTATCATTATATACATATTACACCCCAGTATCATTATACACATATTACACCCCAGTATCATTATATACATATTACACCCCAGTATCATTATATACATATTACACTCCAGTATCATTATACACATATTACACCCCAGTATCATTATATACATATTACACCCCAGTATCATTATATACATATTACACCCCAGTATCATTATATACATATTACACTCCAGTATCATTATACACATATTACACCCCAGTATCATTATATACATATTACACCCCAGTATCATTATACACATATTACACCCCAGTATCATTATATACATATTACACCCCAGTATCATTATATACATATTACACTCCAGTATCATTATATACATATTACACCCCAGTATCATTATATACATATTACACTCCAGTATCATTATATACATATTACACCCCAGTATCATTATATACATATTACACCCCAGTATCATTATATACATATTACACCCCAGTATCATTATATACATATTACACCCCAGTATCATTATATACATATTACACCCCAGTATCATTATATACATATTACACTCCAGTATCATTATATACATATTACACTCCAGTATCATTATATACATATTACACCCCAGTATCATTATATACATATTACACCCCATCATTATACACATATTACACCCCAGTATCATTATATACATATTACACCCCAGTATCATTATATACATATTACACTCCAGTATCATTATATACATATTACACCCCAGTATCATTATATACATATTACACCCCAGTATCATTATATACATATTACACCCCATCATTATACACATATTACACCCCAGTATCATTATATACATATTACACCCCAGTATCATTATATACATATTACACCCCAGTATCATTATACACATATTACACCCCAGTATCATTATATACATATTACACCCCAGTATCATTATATACATATTACACCCCAGTATCATTATATGCATATTACACTCCAGTATCATTATATACATATTACACTCCAGTATCATTATACACATATTACACCCCAGTATCATTATACACATATTACACTCCAGTATCATTATACGCATATTACACCCCAGTATCATTATATGCATATTACACTCCAGTATCATTATACACATATTACACTCCAGTATCATTATACACATATTACACTCCAGTATCATTATATACATATTACACCCCAGTATCATTATATACATATTACACCTCAGTATCATTATACACATATTACACCCCAGTATCATTATATACATATTACACCCCAGTATCATTATATACATATTACACCCCAGTATCATTATATACATATTACACCCCAGTATCATTATATACATATTACACTCCAGCATCATTATATACATATTACACCCCAGTATCATTATACACATATTACACCCCAGTATCATTATACACATATTACACCCCAGTATCATTATATACATATTACACCCCAGTATCATTATATACATATTACACCCCAGTATCATTATACACATATTACACCCCAGTATCATTATATACATATTACACTCCAGCATCATTATATACATATTACACCCCAGTATCATTATACACATATTACACCCCAGTATCATTATACACATATTACACCCCAGTATCATTATATACATATTACACTCCAGCATCATTATATACATATTACACCCCAGTATCATTATACACATATTACACCCCAGTATCATTATACACATATTACACCCCAGTATCATTATACACATATTACACCCCAGTATCATTATACACATATTACACCCCAGTATCATTATATACATATTACACCCCAGTATCATTATATACATATTACACTCCAGTATCATTATATACATATTACACTCCAGTATCATTATATACATATTACACCCCAGTATCATTATATACATATTACACCCCATCATTATACACATATTACACCCCAGTATCATTATATACATATTACACCCCAGTATCATTATATACATATTACACTCCAGTATCATTATATACATATTACACCCCAGTATCATTATATACATATTACACCCCAGTATCATTATATACATATTACACCCCATCATTATACACATATTACACCCCAGTATCATTATATACATATTACACCCCATCATTATACACATATTACACCCCAGTATCATTATTTACATATTACACCCCAGTATCATTATATACATATTACACCCCATCATTATATACATATTACACCCCAGTATCATTATATACATATTACACCCCAGTATCATTATATACATATTACACCCCAGTATCATTATACACATATTACACCCCAGTATCATTATACACATATTACACCCCAGTATCATTATATACATATTACACCCCAGTATCATTATATACATATTACACTCCAGTATCATTATACACATATTACACCCCAGTATCATTATATACATATTACACCCCAGTATCATTATATACATATTACACTCCAGTATCATTATATACATATTACACCCCAGTATCATTATATACATATTACACCCCAGTATCATTATATACATATTACACCCCAGTATCATTATATACATATTACACCCCAGTATCATTATATACATATTACACCCCAGTATCATTATATACATATTACACTCCAGTATCATTATATACATATTACACTCCAGTATCATTATATACATATTACACCCCAGTATCATTATATACATATTACACCCCATCATTATACACATATTACACCCCAGTATCATTATATACATATTACACCCCAGTATCATTATATACATATTACACTCCAGTATCATTATATACATATTACACCCCGGTATCATTATACACATATTACACCCCAGTATCATTATATACATATTACACTCCAGTATCATTATATACATATTACACCCCGGTATCATTATATACATATTACACCCCAGTATCATTATATACATATTACACCCCATCATTATACACATATTACACCCCAGTATCATTATATACATATTACACCCCATCATTATACACATATTACACCCCAGTATCATTATTTACATATTACACCCCAGTATCATTATATACATATTACACCCCATCATTATATACATATTACACCCCAGTATCATTATATACATATTACACCCCAGTATCATTATATACATATTACACCCCAGTATCATTATACACATATTACACCCCAGTATCATTATATACATATTACACCCCAGTATCATTATATACATATTACACTCCAGTATCATTATATACATATTACACCCCAGTATCATTATATACATATTACACCCCAGTATCATTATATACATATTACACTCCAGTATCATTATATACATATTACACCCCAGTATCATTATATACATATTACACCCCAGTATCATTATATACATATTACACCCCAGTATCATTATATACATATTACACTCCAGCATCATTATATACATATTACACCCCAGTATCATTATATACATATTACACCCCATCATTATATACATATTACACCCCAGTATCATTATACACATATTACACCCCAGTATCATTATACACATATTACACCCCAGTATCATTATATACATATTACACTCCAGTATCATTATATACATATTACACCCCAGTATCATTATATACATATTACACCCCAGTATCATTATACACATATTACACCCCAGTATCATTATATACATATTACACTCCAGTATCATTATACACATATTACACCCCAGTATCATTATATACATATTACACCCCAGTATCATTATATACATATTACACCCCAGTATCATTATATACATATTACACCCCAGTATCATTATATACATATTACACTCCAGTATCATTATACACATATTACACTCCAGTATCATTATATACATATTACACCCCAGTATCATTATATACATATTACACTCCAGTATCATTATACACATATTACACTCCAGTATCATTATATACATATTACACCCCAGTATCATTATACACATATTACACCCCAGTATCATTATACACATATTACACCCCAGTATCATTATATACATATTACACCCCAGTATCATTATATACATATTACACCCCAGTATCATTATATACATATTACACTCCAGCATCATTATATACATATTACACCCCAGTATCATTATACACATATTACACCCCAGTATCATTATATACATATTACACCCCAGTATCATTATATACATATTACACTCCAGTATCATTATATACATATTACACCCCAGTATCATTATATACATATTACACCCCAGTATCATTATATACATATTACACCCCAGTATCATTATATACATATTACACCCCAGCATCATTATATACATATTACACCCCAGTATCATTATATACATATTACACCCCAGTATCATTATATACATATTACACCCCAGTATCATTATACACATATTACACCCCAGTATCATTATATACATATTACACCCCAGTATCATTATATACATATTACACCCCAGTATCATTATATACATATTACACCCCAGTATCATTATATACATATTACACCCCAGTATCATTATATACATATTACACCCCAGTATCATTATATACATATTACACCCCAGTATCATTATATACATATTACACTCCAGTATCATTATACACATATTACACTCCAGTATCATTATACACATATTACACTCCAGTATCATTATACACATATTACACCCCAGTATCATTATATACATATTACACCCCAGTATCATTATATACATATTACACCCCAGTATCATTATATACATATTACACCCCAGTATCATTATATACATATTACACCCCAGTATCATTATACACATATTACACCCCGGTATCATTATACACATATTACACTCCGGTATCATTATATACATATTACACCCCAGTATCATTATATACATATTACACTCCGGTATCATTATATACATATTACACCCCGGTATCATTATATACATATTACACCCCAGTATCATTATATACATATTACACTCCAGTATCATTATATACATATTACACCCCAGTATCATTATACACATATTACACCCCGGTATCATTATACACATATTACACTCCGGTATCATTATATACATATTACACCCCAGTATCATTATATACATATTACACTCCAGTATCATTATATACATATTACACCCCAGTATCATTATATACATATTACACCCCAGTATCATTATATACATATTACACTCCAGTATCATTATATACATATTACACCCCAGTATCATTATACACATATTACACCCCAGTATCATTATACACATATTACACCCCAGTATCATTATATACATATTACACTCCAGTATCATTATATACATATTACACTCCAGTATCATTATATACATATTACACCCCAGTATCATTATATACATATTACACTCCAGTATCATTATATACATATTACACTCCAGTATCATTATATACATATTACACTCCAGTATCATTATACACATATTACACCCCAGTATCATTATATACATATTACACCCCAGTATCATTATATACATATTACACCCCAGTATCATTATATACATATTACACCCCAGTATCATTATATACATATTACACCCCAGTATCATTATATACATATTACACCCCAGTATCATTATATACATATTACACCCCAGTATCATTATACACATATTACACCCCAGTATCATTATATACATATTACACCCCAGTATCATTATACACATATTACACCCCAGTATCATTATATACATATTACATCCCATCATTATATACATATTACACCCCAGTATCATTATATACATATTACACCCCAGTATCATTATATACATATTACACCCCAGTATCATTATACACATATTACACCCCAGTATCATTATATACATATTATACTCCAGTATCATTATATACATATTACACCCCAGTATCATTATATACATATTACACTCCAGTATCATTATATACATATTACACCCCAGTATCATTATATACATATTACACCCCAGTATCATAATATACATATTACACCCCAGTATCATAATATACATATTACACCCCAGTATCATTATATACATATTACACTCCAGTATCATTATACACATATTACACCCCAGTATCATTATATACATATTACACCCCAGTATCATTATATACATATTACACCCCAGTATCATTATATACATATTACACTCCAGTATCATTATACACATATTACACCCCAGTATCATTATATGCATATTACACCCCAGTATCATTATATACATATTACACCCCAGTATCATTATACACATATTACACCCTAGTATCATTATACACATATTACACCCCAGTATCATTATACACATATTACACCCCAGTATCATTATACACATATTACACTCCAGTATCATTATACACATATTACACCCTAGTATCATTATACACATATTACAGCCCAGTATCATTATACACATATTACACCCCAGTATCATTATACACATATTACACTCCAGTATCATTATATACATATTACACCCCAGTATCATTATATACATATTACACCCCAGTATCATTATTTACATATTACACCCCAGTATCATTATATACATATTACACTCCAGTATCATTATATACATATTACACCCCAGTATCATTATATACATATTACACCCCAGTATCATTATATACATATTACACCCCAGTATCATTATATACATATTACACCCCGGTATCATTATATACATATTACACTCCGGTATCATTATATACATATTACACCCCAGTATCATATACATATTACACTCCAGTATCATTATACACATATTACACTCCAGTATCATTATACACATATTACACCCCAGTATCATTATACACATATTACACCCCAGTATCATTATATACATATTACACCCCGGTATCATTATATACATATTACACCCCGGTATCATTATATACATATTACACCCCGGTATCATTATATACATATTACACCCCGGTATCATTATATACATATTACACTCCGGTATCATTATATACATATTACACTCCAGTATCATTATATACATATTACACTCCAGTATCATTATACACATATTACACCCCAGTATCATTATATACATATTACACCCCAGTATCATTATATACATATTACACCCCAGTATCATTATATACATATTACACCCCAGTATCATTATATACATATTACACTCCAGTATCATTATATACATATTACACCCCAGTATCATTATATACATATTACACTCCAGTATCATTATATACATATTACACCCCAGTATCATTATATACATATTACACCCCAGTATCATTATATACATATTACACCCCAGTATCATTATATACATATTACACCCCAGTATCATTATATACATATTACACCCCAGTATCATTATATACATATTACACCCCAGTATCATTATATACATATTACACTCCAGTATCATTATATACATATTACACCCCAGTATCATTATATACATATTACACCCCAGTATCATTATATACATATTACACCCCAGTATCATTATAGGGGTTATGGATACCTGACTCGTGCCCCCCACAGAACGTGAGTATAACCCCTCCGTGTACGTTATGTGTGCCTATAGAGGGGAGCACTGTGTACCCCAATAATAATGGCATGCTGTAATTATTAAGCCATACTGGTATTGGCCAGTGCCATTTTGGGGGGGATGTTATGACGCTCTGTCCTGTAGGAGCGGGGTTCCCCTGTATATTGGGGTGTGTTATGATGCTCTGTCATGTAGGAGCGGGGTTCCCCTGTATATTGGGGGGATGTTATGACGCTCTGTCCTGTAGGAGCGGGGTTCTCCTGTATATTGGGGTGTGTTATGACGCTCTGTCCTGTAGGAGCGGGGTTCTCCTGTATATTGGGGGGGTGTTATGACGCTCTGTCCTGTAGGAGCGGGGTTCCCCTGTATATTGGGGGGGGTGTTATGACGCTCTGTCCTGTAGGGGCGGGGTTCCCCTGTATATTGGGGTGTGTTATGACGCTCTGTCATGTAGGAGCGGGGTTCCCCTGTATATTGGGGGGTGTTATGACGCTCTGTCCTGTAGGAGCGGGGTTCCCCTGTATATTGGGGGGATGTTATGACACTCTGTCCTGTAGGAGCGGGGTTCCCCTGTATATTGGGGGGTGTTATGACGCTCTGTTCTGTAGGAGCGGGGTTCCCCTGTATATTGGGGGGTGTTATGACGCTCTGTCCTGTAGGAGCGGGGTTCCCCTGTATATTGGGGGGATGTTATGACGCTCTGTCCTGTAGGAGCGGGGTTCCCCTGTATATTGGGGGATGTTATGACGCTCTGTCCTGTAGGGGCGGGGTTCCCCTGTATATTGGGGTGTGTTATGACGCTCTGTCCTGTAGGAGCGGGGTTCCCCTGTATATTGGTGGGTGTTATGACGCTCTGTCCTGTAGGAGCGGGGTTCCCCTGTATATTGGGGTGTGTTATGACGCTCTGTCCTGTAGGAGCGGGGTTCTCCTGTATATTGGGGGATGTTATGACGCTCTGTCCTGTAGGAGCGGGGTTCCCCTGTATATTGGGGTGTGTTATGACGCTCTGTCCTGTAGGAGCGGGGTTCCCCTGTATATTGGGGGGTGTTATGATGCTCTGTCCTGTAGGAGCGGGGTTCCCCTGTATATTGGGGGGATGTTATGACGCCCTGTCCTGTAGGAGCGGGGTTCCCCTGTATATTGGGGGGTGTTATGATGCTCTGTCCTGTAGGAGCGGGGTTCCCCTGTATATTGGGGGGTTGTTATGACGCCCTGTCCTGTAGGAGCGGGGTTCCCCTGTATATTGGGGGGTGTTATGACGTGCTGTCCTGTCGGAGCGGGGTTCTCCTGTATATTGGGGGGGGGGGTTATGACGCTCTGTCCTGTAGGAGCGGGGTTCCCCTGTATATTGGGGGGTGTTATGACGTGCTGTCCTGTAGGAGCGGGGTTCTCCTGTATATTGGGGGGTGTTATGACGCTCTGTCCTGTAGGAGCGGGGTTCCCCTGTATATTGGGGGGGTGTTATGACGCTCTGTCCTGTAGGAGCGGGGTTCCCCTGTATATTGGGGGGGTGTTATGATGCTCTGTCCTGTAGGAGCGGGGTTCCCCTGTATATTGGGGGGTGTTATGACGTGCTGTCCTGTAGGAGCGGGGTTCCCCTGTATATTGGGGGGTGTTATGATGCTCTGTCCTGTAGGAGCGGAGTTCCCCTGTATATTGGGGGGTGTTATGATGCTCTGTCCTGTAGGAGCGGGGTTCCCCTGTATATTGGGGGGTGTTATGACGTGCTGTCCTGTAGGAGCGGGGTTCTCCTGTATATTGGGGGGTGTTATGACGCTCTGTCCTGTAGGAGCGGGGTTCCCCTGTATATTGGGGTGGTGTTATGACGCTCTGTCCTATAGGAGCGGGGTTCCCCTGTATATTGGGGGGATGTTATGACGCTCTGTCCTGTAGGAGCGGGGTTCTCCTGTATATTGGGGGGTGTTATGACGCTCTGTCCTGTAGGAGCGGGGTTCTCCTGTATATTGGGGGGGTGTTATGACGCTCTGTCCTGTAGGAGCGGGGTTCTCCTGTATATTGGGGGGATGTTATGACGCTCTGTCCTGTAGGACCGGGGTTCTCCTGTATATTGGGTGCTGTTATGACGCTCTGTCCTGTAGGAGCGGGGTTCCCCTGTATATTGGGGGGGTGTTATGACGCTCTGTCCTGTAGGAGCGGGGTTCCCCTGTGTGTTGGGGGGTGTTATGACGCTCTGTCCTGTAGGAGCGGGGTTCTCCTGTATATTGGGGGGATGTTATGACGCTCTGTCCTGTAGGAGCGGGGTTCTCCTGTATATTGGGGTGTGTTATGACGCTCTGTCCTGTAGGAGCGGGGTTCTCCTGTATATTGGGGGGGTGTTATGACGCTCTGTCCTGTAGGAGCGGGGTACCCCTGTATATTGGGTGGTGTTATGACGCTCTGTCCTGTAGGGGCGGGGTTCCCCTGTATATTGGGGTGTGTTATGACGCTCTGTCATGTAGGAGCGGGGTTCCCCTGTATATTGGGGGGATGTTATGACGCTCTGTCCTGTAGGCGGGGTTCTCCTGTATATTGGGGGGGTGTTATGACGCTCTGTCCTGTAGGGGCGGGGTTCCCCTGTATATTGGGGGGATGTTATGACGCTCTGTCCTGTAGGCGGGGTTCTCCTGTATATTGGGGGTGTTATGACGCTCTGTCCTGTAGGAGCGGGGTTCCCCTGTATATTGGGGTGTGTTATGACGCTCTGTCCTGTAGGAGCGGGGTTCCCCTGTATATTGGGGTGTGTTATGACGCTCTGTCCTGTAGGAGCGGGGTTCCCCTGTATATTGGTGGGGTGTTATGACGCTCTGTCCTGTAGGAGCGGGGTTCTCCTGTATATTGGGGGGATGTTATGACGCTCTGTCCTGTAGGAGCGGGGTTCTTCTGTGTGTTGGGGGGTGTTATGACGCTCTGTCCTGTAGGAGCGGGGTTCTCCTGTATATTGGGGGGTGTTATGACGCTCTGTCCTGTAGGGGCGGGGTTCCCCTGTATATTGGGGTGTGTTATGACGCTCTGTCATGTAGGAGCGGGGTTCCCCTGTATATTGGGGGGATGTTATGACGCTCTGTCCTGTAGGCGGGGTTCTCCTGTATATTGGGGGGGTGTTATGACGCTCTGTCCTGTAGGGCGGGGTTCCCCTGTATATTGGGGGGATGTATGACGCTCTGTCCTGTAGGCGGGGTTCTCCTGTATATTGGGGGTGTTATGACGCTCTGTCCTGTAGGAGCGGGGTTCCCCTGTATATTGGGGTGTGTTATGACGCTCTGTCCTGTAGGCGGGGTTCCACTGTATATTGGGGGGTGTTATGACGCGCTGTCCTGTAGGCGGGGTTCCCCTGTATATTGGGGTGTTATGACGCGCTGTCCTGTAGGCGGGGTTCCACTGTATATTGGGGGGTGTTATGACGCTCTGTCTGTAGGAGCGGGGTTCTCCTGTATATTGGTGGGGTGTTATGACGTGCTGTCCTGTAGGAGCGGGGTTCCACTGTATATTGGGGGGGGTTATGACGCTCTGTCCTGTAGGGGCGGGGTTCCCCTGTATATTGGGGGGTGTTATGACGCTCTGTCCTGTAGGAGCGGGGTTCCCCTGTATATTGGGGGATGTTATGACGCTCTGTCCTGTAGGAGCGGGGTTCCCTGTATATTGGGGGTGTTATGACGCTCTGTCCTGTAGGGGCGGGGTTCCCTGTATATTGGGGTGTGTTATGACGCTCTGTCCTGTAGGAGCGGGGTTCCCCTGTATATTGGGGGGTGTTATGACGCTCTGTCCTGTAGGAGCGGGGTTCCCCTGTGTGTTGGGGGATGTTATGAAGCTCTGTCCTGTAGGAGCGGGGTTCCCCTGTATATTGGGGGGTGTTATGACGCTCTGTCCTGTAGGAGCGGGGTACCCCTGTATATTGGGTGGTGTTATGACGCTCTGTCCTGTAGGGGCGGGGTTCCCCTGTATATTGGGGGGGTGTTATGACGCTCTGTCCTGTAGGAGCGGGGTTCCCCTGTATATTGGGGTGTGTTATGACGCTCTGTCCTGTAGGAGCGGGGTTCCCCTGTATATTGGGGGGGGGTTATGACGCTCTGTCCTGTAGGGGCGGGGTTCCCCTGTATATTGGGGGGTGTTATGACGCTCTGTCCTGTAGGAGCGGGGTCCACTGTATATTGGGGGGTGTTATGACGCTCTGTCCTGTAGGAGCGGAGTTCTCCTGTATATTGGGGGTGTTATGACGCTCTGTCCTGTAGGAGCGGGGTTCTCCTGTATATTGGGGGTGTTATGACGCTCTGTCCTGTAGGAGCGGGGTACCCCTGTATATTGGGTGGTGTTATGACGCTCTGTCCTGTAGGAGCGGGGTACCCCTGTATATTGGGGGGGTGTTATGATGCTCTGTCCTGTAGGAGCGGGGTTCCCCTGTATATTGGGGGGTGTTATGACGCTCTGTCCTGTAGGAGCGGGGTTCTCCTGTATATTGGGGGTGTTATGACGCTCTGTCCTGTAGGAGCGGGGTACCCCTGTATATTGGGGGGGTGTTATGATGCTCTGTCCTGTAGGAGCGGGGTTCTCCTGTATATTGGGGGGGTGTTATGACGCTCTGTCCTGTAGGAGCGGGGTACCCCTGTATATTGGGGGGGTGTTATGACGCTCTGTCCTGTAGGAGCGGGGTTCCACTGTATATTGGGGGGTGTTATGACGCTCTGTCCTGTAGGGGCGGGGTTCCCCTGTATATTGGGGGGTGTTATGACGCTCTGTCCTGTAGGAGCGGGGTTCCCCTGTATATTGGGGTGGTGTTATGACGCTCTGTCCTGTAGGAGCGGGGTACCCCTGTATATTGGGGGGGGGTTATGACGCTCTGTCCTGTAGGAGCGGGGTTCTCCTGTATATTGGGTGGTGTTATGACGCTCTGTCCTGTAGGAGCGGGGTACCCCTGTATATTGGGGGGGTGTTATGATGCTCTGTCCTGTAGGAGCGGGGTTCCCCTGTATATTGGGGGGTGTTATGACGCTCTGTCCTGTAGGAGCGGGGTTCTCCTGTATATTGGGGGTGTTATGACGCTCTGTCCTGTAGGAGCGGGGTACCCCTGTATATTGGGGGGGTGTTATGATGCTCTGTCCTGTAGGAGCGGGGTTCTCCTGTATATTGGGGGGGTGTTATGACGCTCTGTCCTGTAGGAGCGGGGTACCCCTGTATATTGGGGGGGTGTTATGACGCTCTGTCCTGTAGGAGCGGGGTTCTCCTGTATATTGGGTGGTGTTATGACGCTCTGTCCTGTAGGAGCGGGGTACCCCTGTATATTGGGGGGGTGTTATGACGCTCTGTCCTGTAGGAGCGGGGTACCCCTGTATATTGGGGGGGTGTTATGACGCTCTGTCCTGTAGGAGCGGGGTTCTCCTGTATATTGGGTGGTGTTATGACGCTCTGTCCTGTAGGAGCGGGGTACCCCTGTATATTGGGGGGGTGTTATGATGCTCTGTCCTGTAGGAGCGGGGTTCCCCTGTATATTGGGGGGTGTTATGACGCTCTGTCCTGTAGGAGCGGGGTTCCCCTGTATATTGGTGGGGTGTTATGACGCTCTGTCCTGTAGGAGCGGGGTTCTCCTGTATATTGGGGGTGTTATGACGCTCTGTCCTGTAGGGGCAGGGGGGGGGTCATGTGACCAGCGCTGCCTCATACTTGTAATATCGCTGCGCTCTGTTATATTCTTTAGACCCTCCCGCCGCTGTGTGCAGTGATTTCGGCTTGCTGTCAGTGAATATGAACAGTCCTGTTCACATGACCGTTCCTCTCCGTTGAGGGTGTTTTCCTCCGCAGTGATCTCAGTGGTGACGGACACGCTGATAATGGCTTCCGGCGGAGAAGTCGACTGCGCTATTGATTCCGTCAAAACAGCGGAACCCGTCACAATGGTGACCAACGGAAACCTCCGACAGAAGGGCAGCGGTGATGTGAACAGGCTGAAGATTTGTTACAGTGTATCAGTGCAGACAAGCCACTGAGAGATAAACCGCAGCCCCCATCTCTCCCCTGTCCTGATAGTTTGTTACAATGGATCAGTCTGGTGTCCAGGGTATTCAGCTCTCAGAGGATTGTCTAGACATAGTAACAAACACTCAGCTGTGAGAAGGACAGGTCCATAGACTTGGTTTATAAAGCGGACTGTACTCGTTCGTTGACAGCCAGCAGAGATCTTGAAGCCTGTCCGGTATGTTGTGAGACTTCGGTT
>NW_027462773.1:0-29854 GCF_050947455.1 Rhinoderma darwinii
GGCAGCATGTTCAGAACCATGTTTCTGTGAATAACTCCTGAACCGTAAGTCCTAGACGCTCGCTCTTGGCTGCATTCGATTCAGCTCGTGGCAGCCAGTCTAAAAAACACTATCTTGGACTTCTCTGCATGTTTCCCAGGCGAGAAATTGGCAGCATGTTCAGAACCATGTTTCTGTGAATAACTCCTGAACCGTAAGTCCTAGACGCTCGATCTTGGCGGCATTCGTCTCAGCGCCTGGCAATTAGTATAGGAGCACTGTGTTTGACTTCTCTGGATGTTTCCCAGGCGAGTTATTGACAAGTAAATCCTAGACGCTCGATCTTGGTTATTTTCGCTTTCGCGGCTGGCAGTAAAAGAACCATGTTTCTGTGAATAACTCCTGAACCGTAAGTCCTAGACGCTCGCTCTTGGCTGCATTCGATTCAGCTCGTGGCAGCCAGTCTAAAAAACACTATCTTGGACTTCTCTGCATGTTTCCCAGGCGAGCAATTGGCAGCATGTTCAGAACCATGTTTCTGTGAATAACTCCTGAACCGTAAGTCCTAGACGCTCGCTCTTGGCTGCATTCGATTCAGCTCGTGGCAGCCAGTCTAAAAAACACTATCTTGGACTTCTCTGCATGTTTCCCAGGCGAGAAATTGGCAGCATGTTCAGAACCATGTTTCTGTGAATAACTCCTGAACCGTAAGTCCTAGACGCTCGCTCTTGGCTGCATTCGATTCAGCTCGTGGCAGCCAGTCTAAAAAACACTATCTTGGACTTCTCTGCATGTTTCCCAGGCGAGAAATTGGCAGCATGTTCAGAACCATGTTTCTGTGAATAACTCCTGAACCGTAAGTCCTAGACGCTCGCTCTTGGCTGCATTCGATTCAGCTCGTGGCAGCCAGTCTAAAAAACACTATCTTGGACTTCTCTGCATGTTTCCCAGGCGAGAAATTGGCAGCATGTTCAGAACCATGTTTCTGTGAATAACTCCTGAACCGTAAGTCCTAGACGCTCGCTCTTGGCTGCATTCGATTCAGCTCGTGGCAGCCAGTCTAAAAAACACTATCTTGGACTTCTCTGCATGTTTCCCAGGCGAGCAATTGGCAGCATGTTCAGAACCATGTTTCTGTGAATAACTCCTGAACCGTAAGTCCTAGACGCTCGCTCTTGGCTGCATTCGATTCAGCTCGTGGCAGCCAGTCTAAAAAACACTATCTTGGACTTCTCTGCATGTTTCCCAGGCGAGAAATTGGCAGCATGTTCAGAACCATGTTTCTGTGAATAACTCCTGAACCGTAAGTCCTAGACGCTCGATCTTGGCGGCATTCGTCTCAGCGCCTGGCAATTAGTATAGGAGCACTGTGTTTGACTTCTCTGGATGTTTCCCAGGCGAGTTATTGACAAGTAAATCCTAGACGCTCGATCTTGGTTATTTTCGCTTTCGCGGCTGGCAGTAAAAGAACCATGTTTCTGTGAATAACTCCTGAACCGTAAGTCCTAGACGCTCGCTCTTGGCTGCATTCGATTCAGCTCGTGGCAGCCAGTCTAAAAAACACTATCTTGGACTTCTCTGCATGTTTCCCAGGCGAGCAATTGGCAGCATGTTCAGAACCATGTTTCTGTGAATAACTCCTGAACCGTAAGTCCTAGACGCTCGCTCTTGGCTGCATTCGATTCAGCTCGTGGCAGCCAGTCTAAAAAACACTATCTTGGACTTCTCTGCATGTTTCCCAGGCGAGAAATTGGCAGCATGTTCAGAACCATGTTTCTGTGAATAACTCCTGAACCGTAAGTCCTAGACGCTCGCTCTTGGCTGCATTCGATTCAGCTCGTGGCAGCCAGTCTAAAAAACACTATCTTGGACTTCTCTGCATGTTTCCCAGGCGAGCAATTGGCAGCATGTTCAGAACCATGTTTCTGTGAATAACTCCTGAACCGTAAGTCCTAGACGCTCGCTCTTGGCTGCATTCGATTCAGCTCGTGGCAGCCAGTCTAAAAAACACTATCTTGGACTTCTCTGCATGTTTCCCAGGCGAGCAATTGGCAGCATGTTCAGAACCATGTTTCTGTGAATAACTCCTGAACCGTAAGTCCTAGACGCTCGCTCTTGGCTGCATTCGATTCAGCTCGTGGCAGCCAGTCTAAAAAACACTATCTTGGACTTCTCTGCATGTTTCCCAGGCGAGAAATTGGCAGCATGTTCAGAACCATGTTTCTGTGAATAACTCCTGAACCGTAAGTCCTAGACGCTCGCTCTTGGCTGCATTCGATTCAGCTCGTGGCAGCCAGTCTAAAAAACACTATCTTGGACTTCTCTGCATGTTTCCCAGGCGAGAAATTGGCAGCATGTTCAGAACCATGTTTCTGTGAATAACTCCTGAACCGTAAGTCCTAGACGCGCGATCTTGGCGGCATTCGTCTCAGCGCCTGGCAATTAGTATAGGAGCACTGTGTTTGACTTCTCTGGATGTTTCCCAGGCGAGTTATTGACAAGTAAATCCTAGACGCTCGATCTTGGTTATTTTCGCTTTCGCGGCTGGCAGTAAAAGAACCATGTTTCTGTGAATAACTCCTGAACCGTAAGTCCTAGACGCTCGCTCTTGGCTGCATTCGATTCAGCTCGTGGCAGCCAGTCTAAAAAACACTATCTTGGACTTCTCTGCATGTTTCCCAGGCGAGCAATTGGCAGCATGTTCAGAACCATGTTTCTGTGAATAACTCCTGAACCGTAAGTCCTAGACGCTCGCTCTTGGCTGCATTCGATTCAGCTCGTGGCAGCCAGTCTAAAAAACACTATCTTGGACTTCTCTGCATGTTTCCCAGGCGAGCAATTGGCAGCATGTTCAGAACCATGTTTCTGTGAATAACTCCTGAACCGTAAGTCCTAGACGCTCGCTCTTGGCTGCATTCGATTCAGCTCGTGGCAGCCAGTCTAAAAAACACTATCTTGGACTTCTCTGCATGTTTCCCAGGCGAGAAATTGGCAGCATGTTCAGAACCATGTTTCTGTGAATAACTCCTGAACCGTAAGTCCTAGACGCTCGCTCTTGGCTGCATTCGATTCAGCTCGTGGCAGCCAGTCTAAAAAACACTATCTTGGACTTCTCTGCATGTTTCCCAGGCGAGAAATTGGCAGCATGTTCAGAACCATGTTTCTGTGAATAACTCCTGAACCGTAAGTCCTAGACGCTCGCTCTTGGCTGCATTCGATTCAGCTCGTGGCAGCCAGTCTAAAAAACACTATCTTGGACTTCTCTGCATGTTTCCCAGGCGAGCAATTGGCAGCATGTTCAGAACCATGTTTCTGTGAATAACTCCTGAACCGTAAGTCCTAGACGCTCGCTCTTGGCTGCATTCGATTCAGCTCGTGGCAGCCAGTCTAAAAAACACTATCTTGGACTTCTCTGCATGTTTCCCAGGCGAGCAATTGGCAGCATGTTCAGAACCATGTTTCTGTGAATAACTCCTGAACCGTAAGTCCTAGACGCTCGCTCTTGGCTGCATTCGATTCAGCTCGTGGCAGCCAGTCTAAAAAACACTATCTTGGACTTCTCTGCATGTTTCCCAGGCGAGAAATTGGCAGCATGTTCAGAACCATGTTTCTGTGAATAACTCCTGAACCGTAAGTCCTAGACTCTCGCTCTTGGCTGCATTCGATTCAGCTCGTGGCAGCCAGTCTAAAAAACACTATCTTGGACTTCTCTGCATGTTTCCCAGGCGAGAAATTGGCAGCATGTTCAGAACCATGTTTCTGTGAATAACTCCTGAACCGTAAGTCCTAGACGCTCGCTCTTGGCTGCATTCGATTCAGCTCGTGGCAGCCAGTCTAAAAAACACTATCTTGGACTTCTCTGCATGTTTCCCAGGCGAGAAATTGGCAGCATGTTCAGAACCATGTTTCTGTGAATAACTCCTGAACCGTAAGTCCTAGACGCTCGCTCTTGGCTGCATTCGATTCAGCTCGTGGCAGCCAGTCTAAAAAACACTATCTTGGACTTCTCTGCATGTTTCCCAGGCGAGAAATTGGCAGCATGTTCAGAACCATGTTTCTGTGAATAACTCCTGAACCGTAAGTCCTAGACGCTCGATCTTGGCGGCATTCGTCTCAGCGCCTGGCAATTAGTATAGGAGCACTGTGTTTGACTTCTCTGGATGTTTCCCAGGCGAGTTATTGACAAGTAAATCCTAGACGCTCGATCTTGGTTATTTTCGCTTTCGCGGCTGGCAGTAAAAGAACCATGTTTCTGTGAATAACTCCTGAACCGTAAGTCCTAGACGCTCGCTCTTGGCTGCATTCGATTCAGCTCGTGGCAGCCAGTCTAAAAAACACTATCTTGGACTTCTCTGCATGTTTCCCAGGCGAGAAATTGGCAGCATGTTCAGAACCATGTTTCTGTGAATAACTCCTGAACCGTAAGTCCTAGACGCTCGCTCTTGGCTGCATTCGATTCAGCTCGTGGCAGCCAGTCTAAAAAACACTATCTTGGACTTCTCTGCATGTTTCCCAGGCGAGCAATTGGCAGCATGTTCAGAACCATGTTTCTGTGAATAACTCCTGAACCGTAAGTCACAGACGCTCGCTCTTGGCTGCATTCGATTCAGCTCGTGGCAGCCAGTCTAAAAAACACTATCTTGGACTTCTCTGCATGTTCCTAAGGCAAATGTTTCTAAAGCTAATTCTTGAACCGTAAGTCCTAGACGCTCGATCTTGGCGGCATTCGTCTCAGCGCCTGGCAATTAGTATAGGAGCACTGTGTTTGACTTCTCTGGATGTTTCCCAGGCGAGTTATTGACAAGTAAATCCTAGACGCTCGATCTTGGTTATTTTCGCTTTCGCGGCTGGCAGTAAAAGAACCATGTTTCTGTGAATAACTCCTGAACCGTAAGTCCTAGACGCTCGCTCTTGGCTGCATTCGATTCAGCTCGTGGCAGCCAGTCTAAAAAACACTATCTTGGACTTCTCTGCATGTTTCCCAGGCGAGCAATTGGCAGCATGTTCAGAACCATGTTTCTGTGAATAACTCCTGAACCGTAAGTCCTAGACGCTCGCTCTTGGCTGCATTCGATTCAGCTCGTGGCAGCCAGTCTAAAAAACACTATATTGGACTTCTCTGCATGTTCCTAAGGCAAATGTTTCTAAAGCTAATTCTTGAACCGTAAGTCCTAGACGCTCGATCTTGGCGGCATTCGTCTCAGCGCCTGGCAATTAGTATAGGAGCACTGTGTTTGACTTCTCTGGATGTTTCCCAGGCGAGTTATTGACAAGTAAATCCTAGACGCTCGATCTTGGTTATTTTCGCTTTCGCGGCTGGCAGTAAAAGAACCATGTTTCTGTGAATAACTCCTGAACCGTAAGTCCTAGACGCTCGCTCTTGGCTGCATTCGATTCAGCTCGTGGCAGCCAGTCTAAAAAACACTATCTTGGACTTCTCTGCATGTTTCCCAGGCGAGAAATTGGCAGCATGTTCAGAACCATGTTTCTGTGAATAACTCCTGAACCGTAAGTCCTAGACGCTCGCTCTTGGCTGCATTCGATTCAGCTCGTGGCAGCCAGTCTAAAAAACACTATCTTGGACTTCTCTGCATGTTTCCCAGGCGAGCAATTGGCAGCATGTTCAGAACCATGTTTCTGTGAATAACTCCTGAACCGTAAGTCCTAGACGCTCGCTCTTGGCTGCATTCGATTCAGCTCGTGGCAGCCAGTCTAAAAAACACTATCTTGGACTTCTCTGCATGTTTCCCAGGCGAGCAATTGGCAGCATGTTCAGAACCATGTTTCTGTGAATAACTCCTGAACCGTAAGTCACAGACGCTCGCTCTTGGCTGCTTTCGATTCAGCTCGTGGCAGCCAGTCTAAAAAACACTATCTTGGACTTCTCTGCATGTTCCTAAGGCAAATGTTTCTAAAGCTAATTCTTGAACCGTAAGTCCTAGACGCTCGATCTTGGCGGCATTCGTCTCAGCGCCTGGCAATTAGTATAGGAGCACTGTGTTTGACTTCTCTGGATGTTTCCCAGGCGAGTTATTGACAAGTAAATCCTAGACGCTCGATCTTGGTTATTTTCGCTTTCGCGGCTGGCAGTAAAAGAACCATGTTTCTGTGAATAACTCCTGAACCGTAAGTCCTAGACGCTCGCTCTTGGCTGCATTCGATTCAGCTCGTGGCAGCCAGTCTAAAAAACACTATCTTGGACTTCTCTGCATGTTTCCCAGGCGAGAAATTGGCAGCATGTTCAGAACCATGTTTCTGTGAATAACTCCTGAACCGTAAGTCCTAGACGCTCGATCTTGGCGGCATTCGTCTCAGCGCCTGGCAATTAGTATAGGAGCACTGTGTTTGACTTCTCTGGATGTTTCCCAGGCGAGTTATTGACAAGTAAATCCTAGACGCTCGATCTTGGTTATTTTCGCTTTCGCGGCTGGCAGTAAAAGAACCATGTTTCTGTGAATAACTCCTGAACCGTAAGTCCTAGACGCTCGCTCTTGGCTGCATTCGATTCAGCTCGTGGCAGCCAGTCTAAAAAACACTATCTTGGACTTCTCTGCATGTTTCCCAGGCGAGCAATTGGCAGCATGTTCAGAACCATGTTTCTGTGAATAACTCCTGAACCGTAAGTCCTAGACGCTCGCTCTTGGCTGCATTCGATTCAGCTCGTGGCAGCCAGTCTAAAAAACACTATCTTGGACTTCTCTGCATGTTTCCCAGGCGAGCAATTGGCAGCATGTTCAGAACCATGTTTCTGTGAATAACTCCTGAACCGTAAGTCCTAGACGCTCGCTCTTGGCTGCATTCGATTCAGCTCGTGGCAGCCAGTCTAAAAAACACTATCTTGGACTTCTCTGCATGTTTCCCAGGCGAGAAATTGGCAGCATGTTCAGAACCATGTTTCTGTGAATAACTCCTGAACCGTAAGTCCTAGACGCTCGCTCTTGGCTGCATTCGATTCAGCTCGTGGCAGCCAGTCTAAAAAACACTATCTTGGACTTCTCTGCATGTTTCCCAGGCGAGAAATTGGCAGCATGTTCAGAACCATGTTTCTGTGAATAACTCCTGAACCGTAAGTCCTAGACGCTCGCTCTTGGCTGCATTCGATTCAGCTCGTGGCAGCCAGTCTAAAAAACACTATCTTGGACTTCTCTGCATGTTTCCCAGGCGAGCAATTGGCAGCATGTTCAGAACCATGTTTCTGTGAATAACTCCTGAACCGTAAGTCCTAGACGCTCGCTCTTGGCTGCATTCGATTCAGCTCGTGGCAGCCAGTCTAAAAAACACTATCTTGGACTTCTCTGCATGTTTCCCAGGCGAGCAATTGGCAGCATGTTCAGAACCATGTTTCTGTGAATAACTCCTGAACCGTAAGTCCTAGACGCTCGCTCTTGGCTGCATTCGATTCAGCTCGTGGCAGCCAGTCTAAAAAACACTATCTTGGACTTCTCTGCATGTTTCCCAGGCGAGCAATTGGCAGCATGTTCAGAACCATGTTTCTGTGAATAACTCCTGAACCGTAAGTCACAGACGCTCGCTCTTGGCTGCTTTCGATTCAGCTCGTGGCAGCCAGTCTAAAAAACACTATCTTGGACTTCTCTGCATGTTCCTAAGGCAAATGTTTCTAAAGCTAATTCTTGAACCGTAAGTCCTAGACGCTCGATCTTGGCGGCATTCGTCTCAGCGCCTGGCAATTAGTATAGGAGCACTGTGTTTGACTTCTCTGGATGTTTCCCAGGCGAGTTATTGACAAGTAAATCCTAGACGCTCGATCTTGGTTATTTTCGCTTTCGCGGCTGGCAGTAAAAGAACCATGTTTCTGTGAATAACTCCTGAACCGTAAGTCCTAGACGCTCGCTCTTGGCTGCATTCGATTCAGCTCGTGGCAGCCAGTCTAAAAAACACTATCTTGGACTTCTCTGCATGTTTCCCAGGCGAGAAATTGGCAGCATGTTCAGAACCATGTTTCTGTGAATAACTCCTGAACCGTAAGTCCTAGACGCTCGATCTTGGCGGCATTCGTCTCAGCGCCTGGCAATTAGTATAGGAGCACTGTGTTTGACTTCTCTGGATGTTTCCCAGGCGAGTTATTGACAAGTAAATCCTAGACGCTCGATCTTGGTTATTTTCGCTTTCGCGGCTGGCAGTAAAAGAACCATGTTTCTGTGAATAACTCCTGAACCGTAAGTCCTAGACGCTCGCTCTTGGCTGCATTCGATTCAGCTCGTGGCAGCCAGTCTAAAAAACACTATCTTGGACTTCTCTGCATGTTTCCCAGGCGAGCAATTGGCAGCATGTTCAGAACCATGTTTCTGTGAATAACTCCTGAACCGTAAGTCCTAGACGCTCGCTCTTGGCTGCATTCGATTCAGCTCGTGGCAGCCAGTCTAAAAAACACTATCTTGGACTTCTCTGCATGTTTCCCAGGCGAGCAATTGGCAGCATGTTCAGAACCATGTTTCTGTGAATAACTCCTGAACCGTAAGTCCTAGACGCTCGCTCTTGGCTGCATTCGATTCAGCTCGTGGCAGCCAGTCTAAAAAACACTATCTTGGACTTCTCTGCATGTTTCCCAGGCGAGAAATTGGCAGCATGTTCAGAACCATGTTTCTGTGAATAACTCCTGAACCGTAAGTCCTAGACGCTCGCTCTTGGCTGCATTCGATTCAGCTCGTGGCAGCCAGTCTAAAAAACACTATCTTGGACTTCTCTGCATGTTTCCCAGGCGAGCAATTGGCAGCATGTTCAGAACCATGTTTCTGTGAATAACTCCTGAACCGTAAGTCCTAGACGCTCGCTCTTGGCTGCATTCGATTCAGCTCGTGGCAGCCAGTCTAAAAAACACTATCTTGGACTTCTCTGCATGTTTCCCAGGCGAGAAATTGGCAGCATGTTCAGAACCATGTTTCTGTGAATAACTCCTGAACCGTAAGTCCTAGACGCTCGCTCTTGGCTGCATTCGATTCAGCTCGTGGCAGCCAGTCTAAAAAACACTATCTTGGACTTCTCTGCATGTTTCCCAGGCGAGAAATTGGCAGCATGTTCAGAACCATGTTTCTGTGAATAACTCCTGAACCGTAAGTCCTAGACGCTCGCTCTTGGCTGCATTCGATTCAGCTCGTGGCAGCCAGTCTAAAAAACACTATCTTGGACTTCTCTGCATGTTTCCCAGGCGAGAAATTGGCAGCATGTTCAGAACCATGTTTCTGTGAATAACTCCTGAACCGTAAGTCCTAGACGCTCGCTCTTGGCTGCATTCGATTCAGCTCGTGGCAGCCAGTCTAAAAAACACTATCTTGGACTTCTCTGCATGTTCCTAAGGCAAATGTTTCTAAAGCTAATTCTTGAACCGTAAGTCCTAGACGCTCGATCTTGGCGGCATTCGTCTCAGCGCCTGGCAATTAGTATAGGAGCACTGTGTTTGACTTCTCTGGATGTTTCCCAGGCGAGTTATTGACAAGTAAATCCTAGACGCTCGATCTTGGTTATTTTCGCTTTCGCGGCTGGCAGTAAAAGAACCATGTTTCTGTGAATAACTCCTGAACCGTAAGTCCTAGACGCTCTCTCTTGGCTGCATTCGATTCAGCTCGTGGCAGCCAGTCTAAAAAACACTATCTTGGACTTCTCTGCATGTTTCCCAGGCGAGCAATTGGCAGCATGTTCAGAACCATGTTTCTGTGAATAACTCCTGAACCGTAAGTCCTAGACGCTCGCTCTTGGCTGCATTCGATTCAGCTCGTGGCAGCCAGTCTAAAAAACACTATCTTGGACTTCTCTGCATGTTCCTAAGGCAAATGTTTCTAAAGCTAATTCTTGAACCGTAAGTCCTAGACGCTCGATCTTGGCGGCATTCGTCTCAGCGCCTGGCAATTAGTATAGGAGCACTGTGTTTGACTTCTCTGGATGTTTCCCAGGCGAGTTATTGACAAGTAAATCCTAGACGCTCGATCTTGGTTATTTTCGCTTTCGCGGCTGGCAGTAAAAGAACCATGTTTCTGTGAATAACTCCTGAACCGTAAGTCCTAGACGCTCGCTCTTGGCTGCATTCGATTCAGCTCGTGGCAGCCAGTCTAAAAAACACTATCTTGGACTTCTCTGCATGTTTCCCAGGCGAGCAATTGGCAGCATGTTCAGAACCATGTTTCTGTGAATAACTCCTGAACCGTAAGTCCTAGACGCTCGCTCTTGGCTGCATTCGATTCAGCTCGTGGCAGCCAGTCTAAAAAACACTATCTTGGACTTCTCTGCATGTTTCCCAGGCGAGAAATTGGCAGCATGTTCAGAACCATGTTTCTGTGAATAACTCCTGAACCGTAAGTCCTAGACGCTCGCTCTTGGCTGCATTCGATTCAGCTCGTGGCAGCCAGTCTAAAAAACACTATCTTGGACTTCTCTGCATGTTTCCCAGGCGAGCAATTGGCAGCATGTTCAGAACCATGTTTCTGTGAATAACTCCTGAACCGTAAGTCCTAGACGCTCGCTCTTGGCTGCATTCGATTCAGCTCGTGGCAGCCAGTCTAAAAAACACTATCTTGGACTTCTCTGCATGTTTCCCAGGCGAGCAATTGGCAGCATGTTCAGAACCATGTTTCTGTGAATAACTCCTGAACCGTAAGTCCTAGACGCTCGCTCTTGGCTGCATTCGATTCAGCTCGTGGCAGCCAGTCTAAAAAACACTATCTTGGACTTCTCTGCATGTTTCCCAGGCGAGAAATTGGCAGCATGTTCAGAACCATGTTTCTGTGAATAACTCCTGAACCGTAAGTCCTAGACGCTCGCTCTTGGCTGCATTCGATTCAGCTCGTGGCAGCCAGTCTAAAAAACACTATCTTGGACTTCTCTGCATGTTTCCCAGGCGAGCAATTGGCAGCATGTTCAGAACCATGTTTCTGTGAATAACTCCTGAACCGTAAGTCCTAGACGCTCGCTCTTGGCTGCATTCGATTCAGCTCGTGGCAGCCAGTCTAAAAAACACTATCTTGGACTTCTCTGCATGTTTCCCAGGCGAGAAATTGGCAGCATGTTCAGAACCATGTTTCTGTGAATAACTCCTGAACCGTAAGTCCTAGACGCTCGCTCTTGGCTGCATTCGATTCAGCTCGTGGCAGCCAGTCTAAAAAACACTATCTTGGACTTCTCTGCATGTTTCCCAGGCGAGCAATTGGCAGCATGTTCAGAACCATGTTTCTGTGAATAACTCCTGAACCGTAAGTCCTAGACGCTCGCTCTTGGCTGCATTCGATTCAGCTCGTGGCAGCCAGTCTAAAAAACACTATCTTGGACTTCTCTGCATGTTTCCCAGGCGAGCAATTGGCAGCATGTTCAGAACCATGTTTCTGTGAATAGCTCCTGAACCGTAAGTCCTAGACGCTCGCTCTTGGCTGCATTCGATTCAGCTCGTGGCAGCCAGTCTAAAAAACACTATCTTGGACTTCTCTGCATGTTTCCCAGGCGAGCAATTGGCAGCATGTTCAGAACCATGTTTCTGTGAATAACTCCTGAACCGTAAGTCACAGACGCTCGCTCTTGGCTGCATTCGATTCAGCTCGTGGCAGCCAGTCTAAAAAACACTATCTTGGACTTCTCTGCATGTTCCTAAGGCAAATGTTTCTAAAGCTAATTCTTGAACCGTAAGTCCTAGACGCTCGATCTTGGCGGCATTCGTCTCAGCGCCTGGCAATTAGTATAGGAGCACTGTGTTTGACTTCTCTGGATGTTTCCCAGGCGAGTTATTGACAAGTAAATCCTAGACGCTCGATCTTGGTTATTTTCGCTTTCGCGGCTGGCAGTAAAAGAACCATGTTTCTGTGAATAACTCCTGAACCGTAAGTCCTAGACGCTCGCTCTTGGCTGCATTCGATTCAGCTCGTGGCAGCCAGTCTAAAAAACACTATCTTGGACTTCTCTGCATGTTTCCCAGGCGAGCAATTGGCAGCATGTTCAGAACCATGTTTCTGTGAATAACTCCTGAACCGTAAGTCCTAGACGCTCGCTCTTGGCTGCATTCGATTCAGCTCGTGGCAGCCAGTCTAAAAAACACTATCTTGGACTTCTCTGCATGTTCCTAAGGCAAATGTTTCTAAAGCTAATTCTTGAACCGTAAGTCCTAGACGCTCGATCTTGGCGGCATTCGTCTCAGCGCCTGGCAATTAGTATAGGAGCACTGTGTTTGACTTCTCTGGATGTTTCCCAGGCGAGTTATTGACAAGTAAATCCTAGACGCTCGATCTTGGTTATTTTCGCTTTCGCGGCTGGCAGTAAAAGAACCATGTTTCTGTGAATAACTCCTGAACCGTAAGTCCTAGACGCTCGCTCTTGGCTGCATTCGATTCAGCTCGTGGCAGCCAGTCTAAAAAACACTATCTTGGACTTCTCTGCATGTTTCCCAGGCGAGCAATTGGCAGCATGTTCAGAACCATGTTTCTGTGAATAACTCCTGAACCGTAAGTCCTAGACGCTCGCTCTTGGCTGCATTCGATTCAGCTCGTGGCAGCCAGTCTAAAAAACACTATCTTGGACTTCTCTGCATGTTTCCCAGGCGAGCAATTGGCAGCATGTTCAGAACCATGTTTCTGTGAATAACTCCTGAACCGTAAGTCCTAGACGCTCGCTCTTGGCTGCATTCGATTCAGCTCGTGGCAGCCAGTCTAAAAAACACTATCTTGGACTTCTCTGCATGTTTCCCAGGCGAGCAATTGGCAGCATGTTCAGAACCATGTTTCTGTGAATAACTCCTGAACCGTAAGTCACAGACGCTCGCTCTTGGCTGCTTTCGATTCAGCTCGTGGCAGCCAGTCTAAAAAACACTATCTTGGACTTCTCTGCATGTTCCTAAGGCAAATGTTTCTAAAGCTAATTCTTGAACCGTAAGTCCTAGACGCTCGATCTTGGCGGCATTCGTCTCAGCGCCTGGCAATTAGTATAGGAGCACTGTGTTTGACTTCTCTGGATGTTTCCCAGGCGAGTTATTGACAAGTAAATCCTAGACGCTCGATCTTGGTTATTTTCGCTTTCGCGGCTGGCAGTAAAAGAACCATGTTTCTGTGAATAACTCCTGAACCGTAAGTCCTAGACGCTCGCTCTTGGCTGCATTCGATTCAGCTCGTGGCAGCCAGTCTAAAAAACACTATCTTGGACTTCTCTGCATGTTTCCCAGGCGAGAAATTGGCAGCATGTTCAGAACCATGTTTCTGTGAATAACTCCTGAACCGTAAGTCCTAGACGCTCGATCTTGGCGGCATTCGTCTCAGCGCCTGGCAATTAGTATAGGAGCACTGTGTTTGACTTCTCTGGATGTTTCCCAGGCGAGTTATTGACAAGTAAATCCTAGACGCTCGATCTTGGTTATTTTCGCTTTCGCGGCTGGCAGTAAAAGAACCATGTTTCTGTGAATAACTCCTGAACCGTAAGTCCTAGACGCTCGCTCTTGGCTGCATTCGATTCAGCTCGTGGCAGCCAGTCTAAAAAACACTATCTTGGACTTCTCTGCATGTTTCCCAGGCGAGCAATTGGCAGCATGTTCAGAACCATGTTTCTGTGAATAACTCCTGAACCGTAAGTCCTAGACGCTCGCTCTTGGCTGCATTCGATTCAGCTCGTGGCAGCCAGTCTAAAAAACACTATCTTGGACTTCTCTGCATGTTTCCCAGGCGAGCAATTGGCAGCATGTTCAGAACCATGTTTCTGTGAATAACTCCTGAACCGTAAGTCCTAGACGCTCGCTCTTGGCTGCATTCGATTCAGCTCGTGGCAGCCAGTCTAAAAAACACTATCTTGGACTTCTCTGCATGTTTCCCAGGCGAGAAATTGGCAGCATGTTCAGAACCATGTTTCTGTGAATAACTCCTGAACCGTAAGTCCTAGACGCTCGCTCTTGGCTGCATTCGATTCAGCTCGTGGCAGCCAGTCTAAAAAACACTATCTTGGACTTCTCTGCATGTTTCCCAGGCGAGAAATTGGCAGCATGTTCAGAACCATGTTTCTGTGAATAACTCCTGAACCGTAAGTCCTAGACGCTCGCTCTTGGCTGCATTCGATTCAGCTCGTGGCAGCCAGTCTAAAAAACACTATCTTGGACTTCTCTGCATGTTTCCCAGGCGAGCAATTGGCAGCATGTTCAGAACCATGTTTCTGTGAATAACTCCTGAACCGTAAGTCCTAGACGCTCGCTCTTGGCTGCATTCGATTCAGCTCGTGGCAGCCAGTCTAAAAAACACTATCTTGGACTTCTCTGCATGTTTCCCAGGCGAGCAATTGGCAGCATGTTCAGAACCATGTTTCTGTGAATAACTCCTGAACCGTAAGTCCTAGACGCTCGCTCTTGGCTGCATTCGATTCAGCTCGTGGCAGCCAGTCTAAAAAACACTATCTTGGACTTCTCTGCATGTTTCCCAGGCGAGAAATTGGCAGCATGTTCAGAACCATGTTTCTGTGAATAACTCCTGAACCGTAAGTCCTAGACTCTCGCTCTTGGCTGCATTCGATTCAGCTCGTGGCAGCCAGTCTAAAAAACACTATCTTGGACTTCTCTGCATGTTTCCCAGGCGAGAAATTGGCAGCATGTTCAGAACCATGTTTCTGTGAATAACTCCTGAACCGTAAGTCCTAGACGCTCGCTCTTGGCTGCATTCGATTCAGCTCGTGGCAGCCAGTCTAAAAAACACTATCTTGGACTTCTCTGCATGTTTCCCAGGCGAGAAATTGGCAGCATGTTCAGAACCATGTTTCTGTGAATAACTCCTGAACCGTAAGTCCTAGACGCTCGCTCTTGGCTGCATTCGATTCAGCTCGTGGCAGCCAGTCTAAAAAACACTATCTTGGACTTCTCTGCATGTTTCCCAGGCGAGAAATTGGCAGCATGTTCAGAACCATGTTTCTGTGAATAACTCCTGAACCGTAAGTCCTAGACGCTCGATCTTGGCGGCATTCGTCTCAGCGCCTGGCAATTAGTATAGGAGCACTGTGTTTGACTTCTCTGGATGTTTCCCAGGCGAGTTATTGACAAGTAAATCCTAGACGCTCGATCTTGGTTATTTTCGCTTTCGCGGCTGGCAGTAAAAGAACCATGTTTCTGTGAATAACTCCTGAACCGTAAGTCCTAGACGCTCGCTCTTGGCTGCATTCGATTCAGCTCGTGGCAGCCAGTCTAAAAAACACTATCTTGGACTTCTCTGCATGTTTCCCAGGCGAGAAATTGGCAGCATGTTCAGAACCATGTTTCTGTGAATAACTCCTGAACCGTAAGTCCTAGACGCTCGCTCTTGGCTGCATTCGATTCAGCTCGTGGCAGCCAGTCTAAAAAACACTATCTTGGACTTCTCTGCATGTTTCCCAGGCGAGCAATTGGCAGCATGTTCAGAACCATGTTTCTGTGAATAACTCCTGAACCGTAAGTCACAGACGCTCGCTCTTGGCTGCATTCGATTCAGCTCGTGGCAGCCAGTCTAAAAAACACTATCTTGGACTTCTCTGCATGTTCCTAAGGCAAATGTTTCTAAAGCTAATTCTTGAACCGTAAGTCCTAGACGCTCGATCTTGGCGGCATTCGTCTCAGCGCCTGGCAATTAGTATAGGAGCACTGTGTTTGACTTCTCTGGATGTTTCCCAGGCGAGTTATTGACAAGTAAATCCTAGACGCTCGATCTTGGTTATTTTCGCTTTCGCGGCTGGCAGTAAAAGAACCATGTTTCTGTGAATAACTCCTGAACCGTAAGTCCTAGACGCTCGCTCTTGGCTGCATTCGATTCAGCTCGTGGCAGCCAGTCTAAAAAACACTATCTTGGACTTCTCTGCATGTTTCCCAGGCGAGCAATTGGCAGCATGTTCAGAACCATGTTTCTGTGAATAACTCCTGAACCGTAAGTCCTAGACGCTCGCTCTTGGCTGCATTCGATTCAGCTCGTGGCAGCCAGTCTAAAAAACACTATATTGGACTTCTCTGCATGTTCCTAAGGCAAATGTTTCTAAAGCTAATTCTTGAACCGTAAGTCCTAGACGCTCGATCTTGGCGGCATTCGTCTCAGCGCCTGGCAATTAGTATAGGAGCACTGTGTTTGACTTCTCTGGATGTTTCCCAGGCGAGTTATTGACAAGTAAATCCTAGACGCTCGATCTTGGTTATTTTCGCTTTCGCGGCTGGCAGTAAAAGAACCATGTTTCTGTGAATAACTCCTGAACCGTAAGTCCTAGACGCTCGCTCTTGGCTGCATTCGATTCAGCTCGTGGCAGCCAGTCTAAAAAACACTATCTTGGACTTCTCTGCATGTTTCCCAGGCGAGAAATTGGCAGCATGTTCAGAACCATGTTTCTGTGAATAACTCCTGAACCGTAAGTCCTAGACGCTCGCTCTTGGCTGCATTCGATTCAGCTCGTGGCAGCCAGTCTAAAAAACACTATCTTGGACTTCTCTGCATGTTTCCCAGGCGAGCAATTGGCAGCATGTTCAGAACCATGTTTCTGTGAATAACTCCTGAACCGTAAGTCCTAGACGCTCGCTCTTGGCTGCATTCGATTCAGCTCGTGGCAGCCAGTCTAAAAAACACTATCTTGGACTTCTCTGCATGTTTCCCAGGCGAGCAATTGGCAGCATGTTCAGAACCATGTTTCTGTGAATAACTCCTGAACCGTAAGTCACAGACGCTCGCTCTTGGCTGCTTTCGATTCAGCTCGTGGCAGCCAGTCTAAAAAACACTATCTTGGACTTCTCTGCATGTTCCTAAGGCAAATGTTTCTAAAGCTAATTCTTGAACCGTAAGTCCTAGACGCTCGATCTTGGCGGCATTCGTCTCAGCGCCTGGCAATTAGTATAGGAGCACTGTGTTTGACTTCTCTGGATGTTTCCCAGGCGAGTTATTGACAAGTAAATCCTAGACGCTCGATCTTGGTTATTTTCGCTTTCGCGGCTGGCAGTAAAAGAACCATGTTTCTGTGAATAACTCCTGAACCGTAAGTCCTAGACGCTCGCTCTTGGCTGCATTCGATTCAGCTCGTGGCAGCCAGTCTAAAAAACACTATCTTGGACTTCTCTGCATGTTTCCCAGGCGAGAAATTGGCAGCATGTTCAGAACCATGTTTCTGTGAATAACTCCTGAACCGTAAGTCCTAGACGCTCGATCTTGGCGGCATTCGTCTCAGCGCCTGGCAATTAGTATAGGAGCACTGTGTTTGACTTCTCTGGATGTTTCCCAGGCGAGTTATTGACAAGTAAATCCTAGACGCTCGATCTTGGTTATTTTCGCTTTCGCGGCTGGCAGTAAAAGAACCATGTTTCTGTGAATAACTCCTGAACCGTAAGTCCTAGACGCTCGCTCTTGGCTGCATTCGATTCAGCTCGTGGCAGCCAGTCTAAAAAACACTATCTTGGACTTCTCTGCATGTTTCCCAGGCGAGCAATTGGCAGCATGTTCAGAACCATGTTTCTGTGAATAACTCCTGAACCGTAAGTCCTAGACGCTCGCTCTTGGCTGCATTCGATTCAGCTCGTGGCAGCCAGTCTAAAAAACACTATCTTGGACTTCTCTGCATGTTTCCCAGGCGAGCAATTGGCAGCATGTTCAGAACCATGTTTCTGTGAATAACTCCTGAACCGTAAGTCCTAGACGCTCGCTCTTGGCTGCATTCGATTCAGCTCGTGGCAGCCAGTCTAAAAAACACTATCTTGGACTTCTCTGCATGTTTCCCAGGCGAGAAATTGGCAGCATGTTCAGAACCATGTTTCTGTGAATAACTCCTGAACCGTAAGTCCTAGACGCTCGCTCTTGGCTGCATTCGATTCAGCTCGTGGCAGCCAGTCTAAAAAACACTATCTTGGACTTCTCTGCATGTTTCCCAGGCGAGAAATTGGCAGCATGTTCAGAACCATGTTTCTGTGAATAACTCCTGAACCGTAAGTCCTAGACGCTCGCTCTTGGCTGCATTCGATTCAGCTCGTGGCAGCCAGTCTAAAAAACACTATCTTGGACTTCTCTGCATGTTTCCCAGGCGAGCAATTGGCAGCATGTTCAGAACCATGTTTCTGTGAATAACTCCTGAACCGTAAGTCCTAGACGCTCGCTCTTGGCTGCATTCGATTCAGCTCGTGGCAGCCAGTCTAAAAAACACTATCTTGGACTTCTCTGCATGTTTCCCAGGCGAGCAATTGGCAGCATGTTCAGAACCATGTTTCTGTGAATAACTCCTGAACCGTAAGTCCTAGACGCTCGCTCTTGGCTGCATTCGATTCAGCTCGTGGCAGCCAGTCTAAAAAACACTATCTTGGACTTCTCTGCATGTTTCCCAGGCGAGCAATTGGCAGCATGTTCAGAACCATGTTTCTGTGAATAACTCCTGAACCGTAAGTCACAGACGCTCGCTCTTGGCTGCTTTCGATTCAGCTCGTGGCAGCCAGTCTAAAAAACACTATCTTGGACTTCTCTGCATGTTCCTAAGGCAAATGTTTCTAAAGCTAATTCTTGAACCGTAAGTCCTAGACGCTCGATCTTGGCGGCATTCGTCTCAGCGCCTGGCAATTAGTATAGGAGCACTGTGTTTGACTTCTCTGGATGTTTCCCAGGCGAGTTATTGACAAGTAAATCCTAGACGCTCGATCTTGGTTATTTTCGCTTTCGCGGCTGGCAGTAAAAGAACCATGTTTCTGTGAATAACTCCTGAACCGTAAGTCCTAGACGCTCGCTCTTGGCTGCATTCGATTCAGCTCGTGGCAGCCAGTCTAAAAAACACTATCTTGGACTTCTCTGCATGTTTCCCAGGCGAGAAATTGGCAGCATGTTCAGAACCATGTTTCTGTGAATAACTCCTGAACCGTAAGTCCTAGACGCTCGATCTTGGCGGCATTCGTCTCAGCGCCTGGCAATTAGTATAGGAGCACTGTGTTTGACTTCTCTGGATGTTTCCCAGGCGAGTTATTGACAAGTAAATCCTAGACGCTCGATCTTGGTTATTTTCGCTTTCGCGGCTGGCAGTAAAAGAACCATGTTTCTGTGAATAACTCCTGAACCGTAAGTCCTAGACGCTCGCTCTTGGCTGCATTCGATTCAGCTCGTGGCAGCCAGTCTAAAAAACACTATCTTGGACTTCTCTGCATGTTTCCCAGGCGAGCAATTGGCAGCATGTTCAGAACCATGTTTCTGTGAATAACTCCTGAACCGTAAGTCCTAGACGCTCGCTCTTGGCTGCATTCGATTCAGCTCGTGGCAGCCAGTCTAAAAAACACTATCTTGGACTTCTCTGCATGTTTCCCAGGCGAGCAATTGGCAGCATGTTCAGAACCATGTTTCTGTGAATAACTCCTGAACCGTAAGTCCTAGACGCTCGCTCTTGGCTGCATTCGATTCAGCTCGTGGCAGCCAGTCTAAAAAACACTATCTTGGACTTCTCTGCATGTTTCCCAGGCGAGAAATTGGCAGCATGTTCAGAACCATGTTTCTGTGAATAACTCCTGAACCGTAAGTCCTAGACGCTCGCTCTTGGCTGCATTCGATTCAGCTCGTGGCAGCCAGTCTAAAAAACACTATCTTGGACTTCTCTGCATGTTTCCCAGGCGAGAAATTGGCAGCATGTTCAGAACCATGTTTCTGTGAATAACTCCTGAACCGTAAGTCCTAGACGCTCGCTCTTGGCTGCATTCGATTCAGCTCGTGGCAGCCAGTTAAAAAACACTATCTTGGACTTCTCTGCATGTTTCCCAGGCGAGCAATTGGCAGCATGTTCAGAACCATGTTTCTGTGAATAACTCCTGAACCGTAAGTCCTAGACGCTCGCTCTTGGCTGCATTCGATTCAGCTCGTGGCAGCCAGTCTAAAAAACACTATCTTGGACTTCTCTGCATGTTTCCCAGGCGAGCAATTGGCAGCATGTTCAGAACCATGTTTCTGTGAATAACTCCTGAACCGTAAGTCCTAGACGCTCGCTCTTGGCTGCATTCGATTCAGCTCGTGGCAGCCAGTCTAAAAAACACTATCTTGGACTTCTCTGCATGTTTCCCAGGCGAGAAATTGGCAGCATGTTCAGAACCATGTTTCTGTGAATAACTCCTGAACCGTAAGTCCTAGACTCTCGCTCTTGGCTGCATTCGATTCAGCTCGTGGCAGCCAGTCTAAAAAACACTATCTTGGACTTCTCTGCATGTTTCCCAGGCGAGAAATTGGCAGCATGTTCAGAACCATGTTTCTGTGAATAACTCCTGAACCGTAAGTCCTAGACGCTCGCTCTTGGCTGCATTCGATTCAGCTCGTGGCAGCCAGTCTAAAAAACACTATCTTGGACTTCTCTGCATGTTTCCCAGGCGAGAAATTGGCAGCATGTTCAGAACCATGTTTCTGTGAATAACTCCTGAACCGTAAGTCCTAGACGCTCGCTCTTGGCTGCATTCGATTCAGCTCGTGGCAGCCAGTCTAAAAAACACTATCTTGGACTTCTCTGCATGTTTCCCAGGCGAGCAATTGGCAGCATGTTCAGAACCATGTTTCTGTGAATAACTCCTGAACCGTAAGTCCTAGACGCTCGATCTTGGCGGCATTCGTCTCAGCGCCTGGCAATTAGTATAGGAGCACTGTGTTTGACTTCTCTGGATGTTTCCCAGGCGAGTTATTGACAAGTAAATCCTAGACGCTCGATCTTGGTTATTTTCGCTTTCGCGGCTGGCAGTAAAAGAACCATGTTTCTGTGAATAACTCCTGAACCGTAAGTCCTAGACGCTCGCTCTTGGCTGCATTCGATTCAGCTCGTGGCAGCCAGTCTAAAAAACACTATCTTGGACTTCTCTGCATGTTTCCCAGGCGAGCAATTGGCAGCATGTTCAGAACCATGTTTCTGTGAATAACTCCTGAACCGTAAGTCCTAGACGCTCGCTCTTGGCTGCATTCGATTCAGCTCGTGGCAGCCAGTCTAAAAAACACTATCTTGGACTTCTCTGCATGTTCCTAAGGCAAATGTTTCTAAAGCTAATTCTTGAACCGTAAGTCCTAGACGCTCGATCTTGGCGGCATTCGTCTCAGCGCCTGGCAATTAGTATAGGAGCACTGTCTTTGACTTCTCTGGATGTTTCCCAGGCGAGTTATTGACAAGTAAATCCTAGACGCTCGATCTTGGTTATTTTCGCTTTCGCGGCTGGCAGTAAAAGAACCATGTTTCTGTGAATAACTCCTGAACCGTAAGTCCTAGACGCTCGCTCTTGGCTGCATTCGATTCAGCTCGTGGCAGCCAGTCTAAAAAACACTATCTTGGACTTCTCTGCATGTTTCCCAGGCGAGAAATTGGCAGCATGTTCAGAACCATGTTTCTGTGAATAACTCCTGAACCGTAAGTCCTAGACGCTCGCTCTTGGCTGCATTCGATTCAGCTCGTGGCAGCCAGTCTAAAAAACACTATCTTGGACTTCTCTGCATGTTTCCCAGGCGAGCAATTGGCAGCATGTTCAGAACCATGTTTCTGTGAATAACTCCTGAACCGTAAGTCCTAGACGCTCGCTCTTGGCTGCATTCGATTCAGCTCGTGGCAGCCAGTCTAAAAAACACTATCTTGGACTTCTCTGCATGTTTCCCAGGCGAGAAATTGGCAGCATGTTCAGAACCATGTTTCTGTGAATAACTCCTGAACCGTAAGTCCTAGACGCTCGATCTTGGCGGCATTCGTCTCAGCGCCTGGCAATTAGTATAGGAGCACTGTGTTTGACTTCTCTGGATGTTTCCCAGGCGAGTTATTGACAAGTAAATCCTAGACGCTCGATCTTGGTTATTTTCGCTTTCGCGGCTGGCAGTAAAAGAACCATGTTTCTGTGAATAACTCCTGAACCGTAAGTCCTAGACGCTCGCTCTTGGCTGCATTCGATTCAGCTCGTGGCAGCCAGTCTAAAAAACACTATCTTGGACTTCTCTGCATGTTTCCCAGGCGAGCAATTGGCAGCATGTTCAGAACCATGTTTCTGTGAATAACTCCTGAACCGTAAGTCCTAGACGCTCGCTCTTGGCTGCATTCGATTCAGCTCGTGGCAGCCAGTCTAAAAAACACTATCTTGGACTTCTCTGCATGTTTCCCAGGCGAGAAATTGGCAGCATGTTCAGAACCATGTTTCTGTGAATAACTCCTGAACCGTAAGTCCTAGACGCTCGCTCTTGGCTGCATTCGATTCAGCTCGTGGCAGCCAGTCTAAAAAACACTATCTTGGACTTCTCTGCATGTTTCCCAGGCGAGAAATTGGCAGCATGTTCAGAACCATGTTTCTGTGAATAACTCCTGAACCGTAAGTCCTAGACGCTCGCTCTTGGCTGCATTCGATTCAGCTCGTGGCAGCCAGTCTAAAAAACACTATCTTGGACTTCTCTGCATGTTTCCCAGGCGAGAAATTGGCAGCATGTTCAGAACCATGTTTCTGTGAATAACTCCTGAACCGTAAGTCCTAGACGCTCGCTCTTGGCTGCATTCGATTCAGCTCGTGGCAGCCAGTCTAAAAAACACTATCTTGGACTTCTCTGCATGTTTCCCAGGCGAGCAATTGGCAGCATGTTCAGAACCATGTTTCTGTGAATAACTCCTGAACCGTAAGTCCTAGACGCTCGCTCTTGGCTGCATTCGATTCAGCTCGTGGCAGCCAGTCTAAAAAACACTATCTTGGACTTCTCTGCATGTTTCCCAGGCGAGAAATTGGCAGCATGTTCAGAACCATGTTTCTGTGAATAACTCCTGAACCGTAAGTCCTAGACGCTCGATCTTGGCGGCATTCGTCTCAGCGCCTGGCAATTAGTATAGGAGCACTGTGTTTGACTTCTCTGGATGTTTCCCAGGCGAGTTATTGACAAGTAAATCCTAGACGCTCGATCTTGGTTATTTTCGCTTTCGCGGCTGGCAGTAAAAGAACCATGTTTCTGTGAATAACTCCTGAACCGTAAGTCCTAGACGCTCGCTCTTGGCTGCATTCGATTCAGCTCGTGGCAGCCAGTCTAAAAAACACTATCTTGGACTTCTCTGCATGTTTCCCAGGCGAGCAATTGGCAGCATGTTCAGAACCATGTTTCTGTGAATAACTCCTGAACCGTAAGTCCTAGACGCTCGCTCTTGGCTGCATTCGATTCAGCTCGTGGCAGCCAGTCTAAAAAACACTATCTTGGACTTCTCTGCATGTTTCCCAGGCGAGAAATTGGCAGCATGTTCAGAACCATGTTTCTGTGAATAACTCCTGAACCGTAAGTCCTAGACGCTCGCTCTTGGCTGCATTCGATTCAGCTCGTGGCAGCCAGTCTAAAAAACACTATCTTGGACTTCTCTGCATGTTTCCCAGGCGAGCAATTGGCAGCATGTTCAGAACCATGTTTCTGTGAATAACTCCTGAACCGTAAGTCCTAGACGCTCGCTCTTGGCTGCATTCGATTCAGCTCGTGGCAGCCAGTCTAAAAAACACTATCTTGGACTTCTCTGCATGTTTCCCAGGCGAGCAATTGGCAGCATGTTCAGAACCATGTTTCTGTGAATAACTCCTGAACCGTAAGTCCTAGACGCTCGCTCTTGGCTGCATTCGATTCAGCTCGTGGCAGCCAGTCTAAAAAACACTATCTTGGACTTCTCTGCATGTTTCCCAGGCGAGAAATTGGCAGCATGTTCAGAACCATGTTTCTGTGAATAACTCCTGAACCGTAAGTCCTAGACGCTCGCTCTTGGCTGCATTCGATTCAGCTCGTGGCAGCCAGTCTAAAAAACACTATCTTGGACTTCTCTGCATGTTTCCCAGGCGAGAAATTGGCAGCATGTTCAGAACCATGTTTCTGTGAATAACTCCTGAACCGTAAGTCCTAGACGCGCGATCTTGGCGGCATTCGTCTCAGCGCCTGGCAATTAGTATAGGAGCACTGTGTTTGACTTCTCTGGATGTTTCCCAGGCGAGTTATTGACAAGTAAATCCTAGACGCTCGATCTTGGTTATTTTCGCTTTCGCGGCTGGCAGTAAAAGAACCATGTTTCTGTGAATAACTCCTGAACCGTAAGTCCTAGACGCTCGCTCTTGGCTGCATTCGATTCAGCTCGTGGCAGCCAGTCTAAAAAACACTATCTTGGACTTCTCTGCATGTTTCCCAGGCGAGCAATTGGCAGCATGTTCAGAACCATGTTTCTGTGAATAACTCCTGAACCGTAAGTCCTAGACGCTCGCTCTTGGCTGCATTCGATTCAGCTCGTGGCAGCCAGTCTAAAAAACACTATCTTGGACTTCTCTGCATGTTTCCCAGGCGAGCAATTGGCAGCATGTTCAGAACCATGTTTCTGTGAATAACTCCTGAACCGTAAGTCCTAGACGCTCGCTCTTGGCTGCATTCGATTCAGCTCGTGGCAGCCAGTCTAAAAAACACTATCTTGGACTTCTCTGCATGTTTCCCAGGCGAGAAATTGGCAGCATGTTCAGAACCATGTTTCTGTGAATAACTCCTGAACCGTAAGTCCTAGACGCTCGCTCTTGGCTGCATTCGATTCAGCTCGTGGCAGCCAGTCTAAAAAACACTATCTTGGACTTCTCTGCATGTTTCCCAGGCGAGAAATTGGCAGCATGTTCAGAACCATGTTTCTGTGAATAACTCCTGAACCGTAAGTCCTAGACGCTCGCTCTTGGCTGCATTCGATTCAGCTCGTGGCAGCCAGTCTAAAAAACACTATCTTGGACTTCTCTGCATGTTTCCCAGGCGAGCAATTGGCAGCATGTTCAGAACCATGTTTCTGTGAATAACTCCTGAACCGTAAGTCCTAGACGCTCGCTCTTGGCTGCATTCGATTCAGCTCGTGGCAGCCAGTCTAAAAAACACTATCTTGGACTTCTCTGCATGTTTCCCAGGCGAGCAATTGGCAGCATGTTCAGAACCATGTTTCTGTGAATAACTCCTGAACCGTAAGTCCTAGACGCTCGCTCTTGGCTGCATTCGATTCAGCTCGTGGCAGCCAGTCTAAAAAACACTATCTTGGACTTCTCTGCATGTTTCCCAGGCGAGAAATTGGCAGCATGTTCAGAACCATGTTTCTGTGAATAACTCCTGAACCGTAAGTCCTAGACTCTCGCTCTTGGCTGCATTCGATTCAGCTCGTGGCAGCCAGTCTAAAAAACACTATCTTGGACTTCTCTGCATGTTTCCCAGGCGAGAAATTGGCAGCATGTTCAGAACCATGTTTCTGTGAATAACTCCTGAACCGTAAGTCCTAGACGCTCGCTCTTGGCTGCATTCGATTCAGCTCGTGGCAGCCAGTCTAAAAAACACTATCTTGGACTTCTCTGCATGTTTCCCAGGCGAGAAATTGGCAGCATGTTCAGAACCATGTTTCTGTGAATAACTCCTGAACCGTAAGTCCTAGACGCTCGCTCTTGGCTGCATTCGATTCAGCTCGTGGCAGCCAGTCTAAAAAACACTATCTTGGACTTCTCTGCATGTTTCCCAGGCGAGAAATTGGCAGCATGTTCAGAACCATGTTTCTGTGAATAACTCCTGAACCGTAAGTCCTAGACGCTCGATCTTGGCGGCATTCGTCTCAGCGCCTGGCAATTAGTATAGGAGCACTGTGTTTGACTTCTCTGGATGTTTCCCAGGCGAGTTATTGACAAGTAAATCCTAGACGCTCGATCTTGGTTATTTTCGCTTTCGCGGCTGGCAGTAAAAGAACCATGTTTCTGTGAATAACTCCTGAACCGTAAGTCCTAGACGCTCGCTCTTGGCTGCATTCGATTCAGCTCGTGGCAGCCAGTCTAAAAAACACTATCTTGGACTTCTCTGCATGTTTCCCAGGCGAGAAATTGGCAGCATGTTCAGAACCATGTTTCTGTGAATAACTCCTGAACCGTAAGTCCTAGACGCTCGCTCTTGGCTGCATTCGATTCAGCTCGTGGCAGCCAGTCTAAAAAACACTATCTTGGACTTCTCTGCATGTTTCCCAGGCGAGCAATTGGCAGCATGTTCAGAACCATGTTTCTGTGAATAACTCCTGAACCGTAAGTCACAGACGCTCGCTCTTGGCTGCATTCGATTCAGCTCGTGGCAGCCAGTCTAAAAAACACTATCTTGGACTTCTCTGCATGTTCCTAAGGCAAATGTTTCTAAAGCTAATTCTTGAACCGTAAGTCCTAGACGCTCGATCTTGGCGGCATTCGTCTCAGCGCCTGGCAATTAGTATAGGAGCACTGTGTTTGACTTCTCTGGATGTTTCCCAGGCGAGTTATTGACAAGTAAATCCTAGACGCTCGATCTTGGTTATTTTCGCTTTCGCGGCTGGCAGTAAAAGAACCATGTTTCTGTGAATAACTCCTGAACCGTAAGTCCTAGACGCTCGCTCTTGGCTGCATTCGATTCAGCTCGTGGCAGCCAGTCTAAAAAACACTATCTTGGACTTCTCTGCATGTTTCCCAGGCGAGCAATTGGCAGCATGTTCAGAACCATGTTTCTGTGAATAACTCCTGAACCGTAAGTCCTAGACGCTCGCTCTTGGCTGCATTCGATTCAGCTCGTGGCAGCCAGTCTAAAAAACACTATATTGGACTTCTCTGCATGTTCCTAAGGCAAATGTTTCTAAAGCTAATTCTTGAACCGTAAGTCCTAGACGCTCGATCTTGGCGGCATTCGTCTCAGCGCCTGGCAATTAGTATAGGAGCACTGTGTTTGACTTCTCTGGATGTTTCCCAGGCGAGTTATTGACAAGTAAATCCTAGACGCTCGATCTTGGTTATTTTCGCTTTCGCGGCTGGCAGTAAAAGAACCATGTTTCTGTGAATAACTCCTGAACCGTAAGTCCTAGACGCTCGCTCTTGGCTGCATTCGATTCAGCTCGTGGCAGCCAGTCTAAAAAACACTATCTTGGACTTCTCTGCATGTTTCCCAGGCGAGAAATTGGCAGCATGTTCAGAACCATGTTTCTGTGAATAACTCCTGAACCGTAAGTCCTAGACGCTCGCTCTTGGCTGCATTCGATTCAGCTCGTGGCAGCCAGTCTAAAAAACACTATCTTGGACTTCTCTGCATGTTTCCCAGGCGAGCAATTGGCAGCATGTTCAGAACCATGTTTCTGTGAATAACTCCTGAACCGTAAGTCCTAGACGCTCGCTCTTGGCTGCATTCGATTCAGCTCGTGGCAGCCAGTCTAAAAAACACTATCTTGGACTTCTCTGCATGTTTCCCAGGCGAGCAATTGGCAGCATGTTCAGAACCATGTTTCTGTGAATAACTCCTGAACCGTAAGTCACAGACGCTCGCTCTTGGCTGCTTTCGATTCAGCTCGTGGCAGCCAGTCTAAAAAACACTATCTTGGACTTCTCTGCATGTTCCTAAGGCAAATGTTTCTAAAGCTAATTCTTGAACCGTAAGTCCTAGACGCTCGATCTTGGCGGCATTCGTCTCAGCGCCTGGCAATTAGTATAGGAGCACTGTGTTTGACTTCTCTGGATGTTTCCCAGGCGAGTTATTGACAAGTAAATCCTAGACGCTCGATCTTGGTTATTTTCGCTTTCGCGGCTGGCAGTAAAAGAACCATGTTTCTGTGAATAACTCCTGAACCGTAAGTCCTAGACGCTCGCTCTTGGCTGCATTCGATTCAGCTCGTGGCAGCCAGTCTAAAAAACACTATCTTGGACTTCTCTGCATGTTTCCCAGGCGAGAAATTGGCAGCATGTTCAGAACCATGTTTCTGTGAATAACTCCTGAACCGTAAGTCCTAGACGCTCGATCTTGGCGGCATTCGTCTCAGCGCCTGGCAATTAGTATAGGAGCACTGTGTTTGACTTCTCTGGATGTTTCCCAGGCGAGTTATTGACAAGTAAATCCTAGACGCTCGATCTTGGTTATTTTCGCTTTCGCGGCTGGCAGTAAAAGAACCATGTTTCTGTGAATAACTCCTGAACCGTAAGTCCTAGACGCTCGCTCTTGGCTGCATTCGATTCAGCTCGTGGCAGCCAGTCTAAAAAACACTATCTTGGACTTCTCTGCATGTTTCCCAGGCGAGCAATTGGCAGCATGTTCAGAACCATGTTTCTGTGAATAACTCCTGAACCGTAAGTCCTAGACGCTCGCTCTTGGCTGCATTCGATTCAGCTCGTGGCAGCCAGTCTAAAAAACACTATCTTGGACTTCTCTGCATGTTTCCCAGGCGAGCAATTGGCAGCATGTTCAGAACCATGTTTCTGTGAATAACTCCTGAACCGTAAGTCCTAGACGCTCGCTCTTGGCTGCATTCGATTCAGCTCGTGGCAGCCAGTCTAAAAAACACTATCTTGGACTTCTCTGCATGTTTCCCAGGCGAGAAATTGGCAGCATGTTCAGAACCATGTTTCTGTGAATAACTCCTGAACCGTAAGTCCTAGACGCTCGCTCTTGGCTGCATTCGATTCAGCTCGTGGCAGCCAGTCTAAAAAACACTATCTTGGACTTCTCTGCATGTTTCCCAGGCGAGAAATTGGCAGCATGTTCAGAACCATGTTTCTGTGAATAACTCCTGAACCGTAAGTCCTAGACGCTCGCTCTTGGCTGCATTCGATTCAGCTCGTGGCAGCCAGTCTAAAAAACACTATCTTGGACTTCTCTGCATGTTTCCCAGGCGAGCAATTGGCAGCATGTTCAGAACCATGTTTCTGTGAATAACTCCTGAACCGTAAGTCCTAGACGCTCGCTCTTGGCTGCATTCGATTCAGCTCGTGGCAGCCAGTCTAAAAAACACTATCTTGGACTTCTCTGCATGTTTCCCAGGCGAGCAATTGGCAGCATGTTCAGAACCATGTTTCTGTGAATAACTCCTGAACCGTAAGTCCTAGACGCTCGCTCTTGGCTGCATTCGATTCAGCTCGTGGCAGCCAGTCTAAAAAACACTATCTTGGACTTCTCTGCATGTTTCCCAGGCGAGCAATTGGCAGCATGTTCAGAACCATGTTTCTGTGAATAACTCCTGAACCGTAAGTCACAGACGCTCGCTCTTGGCTGCTTTCGATTCAGCTCGTGGCAGCCAGTCTAAAAAACACTATCTTGGACTTCTCTGCATGTTCCTAAGGCAAATGTTTCTAAAGCTAATTCTTGAACCGTAAGTCCTAGACGCTCGATCTTGGCGGCATTCGTCTCAGCGCCTGGCAATTAGTATAGGAGCACTGTGTTTGACTTCTCTGGATGTTTCCCAGGCGAGTTATTGACAAGTAAATCCTAGACGCTCGATCTTGGTTATTTTCGCTTTCGCGGCTGGCAGTAAAAGAACCATGTTTCTGTGAATAACTCCTGAACCGTAAGTCCTAGACGCTCGCTCTTGGCTGCATTCGATTCAGCTCGTGGCAGCCAGTCTAAAAAACACTATCTTGGACTTCTCTGCATGTTTCCCAGGCGAGAAATTGGCAGCATGTTCAGAACCATGTTTCTGTGAATAACTCCTGAACCGTAAGTCCTAGACGCTCGATCTTGGCGGCATTCGTCTCAGCGCCTGGCAATTAGTATAGGAGCACTGTGTTTGACTTCTCTGGATGTTTCCCAGGCGAGTTATTGACAAGTAAATCCTAGACGCTCGATCTTGGTTATTTTCGCTTTCGCGGCTGGCAGTAAAAGAACCATGTTTCTGTGAATAACTCCTGAACCGTAAGTCCTAGACGCTCGCTCTTGGCTGCATTCGATTCAGCTCGTGGCAGCCAGTCTAAAAAACACTATCTTGGACTTCTCTGCATGTTTCCCAGGCGAGCAATTGGCAGCATGTTCAGAACCATGTTTCTGTGAATAACTCCTGAACCGTAAGTCCTAGACGCTCGCTCTTGGCTGCATTCGATTCAGCTCGTGGCAGCCAGTCTAAAAAACACTATCTTGGACTTCTCTGCATGTTTCCCAGGCGAGCAATTGGCAGCATGTTCAGAACCATGTTTCTGTGAATAACTCCTGAACCGTAAGTCCTAGACGCTCGCTCTTGG
>NW_027462774.1:0-29157 GCF_050947455.1 Rhinoderma darwinii
CTCTTGGCTGCATTCGATTCAGCTCGTGGCAGCCAGTCTAAAAAACACTATCTTGGACTTCTCTGCATGTTTCCCAGGCGAGAAATTGGCAGCATGTTCAGAACCATGTTTCTGTGAATAACTCCTGAACCGTAAGTCCTAGACGCTCGCTCTTGGCTGCATTCGATTCAGCTCGTGGCAGCCAGTCTAAAAAACACTATCTTGGACTTCTCTGCATGTTTCCCAGGCGAGCAATTGGCAGCATGTTCAGAACCATGTTTCTGTGAATAACTCCTGAACCGTAAGTCCTAGACGCTCGCTCTTGGCTGCATTCGATTCAGCTCGTGGCAGCCAGTCTAAAAAACACTATCTTGGACTTCTCTGCATGTTCCTAAGGCAAATGTTTCTAAAGCTAATTCTTGAACCGTAAGTCCTAGACGCTCGATCTTGGCGGCATTCGTCTCAGCGCCTGGCAATTAGTATAGGAGCACTGTGTTTGACTTCTCTGGATGTTTCCCAGGCGAGTTATTGACAAGTAAATCCTAGACGCTCGATCTTGGTTATTTTCGCTTTCGCGGCTGGCAGTAAAAGAACCATGTTTCTGTGAATAACTCCTGAACCGTAAGTCCTAGACGCTCGCTCTTGGCTGCATTCGATTCAGCTCGTGGCAGCCAGTCTAAAAAACACTATCTTGGACTTCTCTGCATGTTTCCCAGGCGAGCAATTGGCAGCATGTTCAGAACCATGTTTCTGTGAATAACTCCTGAACCGTAAGTCCTAGACGCTCGCTCTTGGCTGCATTCGATTCAGCTCGTGGCAGCCAGTCTAAAAAACACTATCTTGGACTTCTCTGCATGTTTCCCAGGCGAGAAATTGGCAGCATGTTCAGAACCATGTTTCTGTGAATAACTCCTGAACCGTAAGTCCTAGACGCTCGATCTTGGCGGCATTCGTCTCAGCGCCTGGCAATTAGTATAGGAGCACTGTGTTTGACTTCTCTGGATGTTTCCCAGGCGAGTTATTGACAAGTAAATCCTAGACGCTCGATCTTGGTTATTTTCGCTTTCGCGGCTGGCAGTAAAAGAACCATGTTTCTGTGAATAACTCCTGAACCGTAAGTCCTAGACGCTCGCTCTTGGCTGCATTCGATTCAGCTCGTGGCAGCCAGTCTAAAAAACACTATCTTGGACTTCTCTGCATGTTTCCCAGGCGAGCAATTGGCAGCATGTTCAGAACCATGTTTCTGTGAATAACTCCTGAACCGTAAGTCCTAGACGCTCGCTCTTGGCTGCATTCGATTCAGCTCGTGGCAGCCAGTCTAAAAAACACTATCTTGGACTTCTCTGCATGTTTCCCAGTCGAGCAATTGGCAGCATGTTCAGAACCATGTTTCTGTGAATAACTCCTGAACCGTAAGTCACAGACGCTCGCTCTTGGCTGCTTTCGATTCAGCTCGTGGCAGCCAGTCTAAAAAACACTATCTTGGACTTCTCTGCATGTTCCTAAGGCAAATGTTTCTAAAGCTAATTCTTGAACCGTAAGTCCTAGACGCTCGATCTTGGCGGCATTCGTCTCAGCGCCTGGCAATTAGTATAGGAGCACTGTGTTTGACTTCTCTGGATGTTTCCCAGGCGAGTTATTGACAAGTAAATCCTAGACGCTCGATCTTGGTTATTTTCGCTTTCGCGGCTGGCAGTAAAAGAACCATGTTTCTGTGAATAACTCCTGAACCGTAAGTCCTAGACGCTCGCTCTTGGCTGCATTCGATTCAGCTCGTGGCAGCCAATCTAAAAAACACTATCTTGGACTTCTCTGCATGTTTCCCAGGCGAGCAATTGGCAGCATGTTCAGAACCATGTTTCTGTGAATAACTCCTGAACCGTAAGTCCTAGACGCTCGCTCTTGGCTGCATTCGATTCAGCTCGTGGCAGCCAGTCTAAAAAACACTATCTTGGACTTCTCTGCATGTTTCCCAGGCGAGCAATTGGCAGCATGTTCAGAACCATGTTTCTGTGAATAACTCCTGAACCGTAAGTCCTAGACGCTCGCTCTTGGCTGCATTCGATTCAGCTCGTGGCAGCCAGTCTAAAAAACACTATCTTGGACTTCTCTGCATGTTTCCCAGGCGAGAAATTGGCAGCATGTTCAGAACCATGTTTCTGTGAATAACTCCTGAACCGTAAGTCCTAGACGCTCGATCTTGGCGGCATTCGTCTCAGCGCCTGGCAATTAGTATAGGAGCACTGTGTTTGACTTCTCTGGATGTTTCCCAGGCGAGTTATTGACAAGTAAATCCTAGACGCTCGATCTTGGTTATTTTCGCTTTCGCGGCTGGCAGTAAAAGAACCATGTTTCTGTGAATAACTCCTGAACCGTAAGTCCTAGACGCTCGCTCTTGGCTGCATTCGATTCAGCTCGTGGCAGCCAGTCTAAAAAACACTATCTTGGACTTCTCTGCATGTTTCCCAGGCGAGAAATTGGCAGCATGTTCAGAACCATGTTTCTGTGAATAACTCCTGAACCGTAAGTCCTAGACGCTCGCTCTTGGCTGCATTCGATTCAGCTCGTGGCAGCCAGTCTAAAAAACACTATCTTGGACTTCTCTGCATGTTTCCCAGGCGAGCAATTGGCAGCATGTTCAGAACCATGTTTCTGTGAATAACTCCTGAACCGTAAGTCCTAGACGCTCGCTCTTGGCTGCATTCGATTCAGCTCGTGGCAGCCAGTCTAAAAAACACTATCTTGGACTTCTCTGCATGTTCCTAAGGCAAATGTTTCTAAAGCTAATTCTTGAACCGTAAGTCCTAGACGCTCGATCTTGGCGGCATTCGTCTCAGCGCCTGGCAATTAGTATAGGAGCACTGTGTTTGACTTCTCTGGATGTTTCCCAGGCGAGTTATTGACAAGTAAATCCTAGACGCTCGATCTTGGTTATTTTCGCTTTCGCGGCTGGCAGTAAAAGAACCATGTTTCTGTGAATAACTCCTGAACCGTAAGTCCTAGACGCTCGCTCTTGGCTGCATTCGATTCAGCTCGTGGCAGCCAGTCTAAAAAACACTATCTTGGACTTCTCTGCATGTTTCCCAGGCGAGCAATTGGCAGCATGTTCAGAACCATGTTTCTGTGAATAACTCCTGAACCGTAAGTCCTAGACGCTCGCTCTTGGCTGCATTCGATTCAGCTCGTGGCAGCCAGTCTAAAAAACACTATCTTGGACTTCTCTGCATGTTTCCCAGGCGAGAAATTGGCAGCATGTTCAGAACCATGTTTCTGTGAATAACTCCTGAACCGTAAGTCCTAGACGCTCGATCTTGGCGGCATTCGTCTCAGCGCCTGGCAATTAGTATAGGAGCACTGTGTTTGACTTCTCTGGATGTTTCCCAGGCGAGTTATTGACAAGTAAATCCTAGACGCTCGATCTTGGTTATTTTCGCTTTCGCGGCTGGCAGTAAAAGAACCATGTTTCTGTGAATAACTCCTGAACCGTAAGTCCTAGACGCTCGCTCTTGGCTGCATTCGATTCAGCTCGTGGCAGCCAGTCTAAAAAACACTATCTTGGACTTCTCTGCATGTTTCCCAGGCGAGCAATTGGCAGCATGTTCAGAACCATGTTTCTGTGAATAACTCCTGAACCGTAAGTCCTAGACGCTCGCTCTTGGCTGCATTCGATTCAGCTCGTGGCAGCCAGTCTAAAAAACACTATCTTGGACTTCTCTGCATGTTTCCCAGTCGAGCAATTGGCAGCATGTTCAGAACCATGTTTCTGTGAATAACTCCTGAACCGTAAGTCACAGACGCTCGCTCTTGGCTGCTTTCGATTCAGCTCGTGGCAGCCAGTCTAAAAAACACTATCTTGGACTTCTCTGCATGTTCCTAAGGCAAATGTTTCTAAAGCTAATTCTTGAACCGTAAGTCCTAGACGCTCGATCTTGGCGGCATTCGTCTCAGCGCCTGGCAATTAGTATAGGAGCACTGTGTTTGACTTCTCTGGATGTTTCCCAGGCGAGTTATTGACAAGTAAATCCTAGACGCTCGATCTTGGTTATTTTCGCTTTCGCGGCTGGCAGTAAAAGAACCATGTTTCTGTGAATAACTCCTGAACCGTAAGTCCTAGACGCTCGCTCTTGGCTGCATTCGATTCAGCTCGTGGCAGCCAGTCTAAAAAACACTATCTTGGACTTCTCTGCATGTTTCCCAGGCGAGAAATTGGCAGCATGTTCAGAACCATGTTTCTGTGAATAACTCCTGAACCGTAAGTCCTAGACGCTCGATCTTGGCGGCATTCGTCTCAGCGCCTGGCAATTAGTATAGGAGCACTGTGTTTGACTTCTCTGGATGTTTCCCAGGCGAGTTATTGACAAGTAAATCCTAGACGCTCGATCTTGGTTATTTTCGCTTTCGCGGCTGGCAGTAAAAGAACCATGTTTCTGTGAATAACTCCTGAACCGTAAGTCCTAGACGCTCGCTCTTGGCTGCATTCGATTCAGCTCGTGGCAGCCAGTCTAAAAAACACTATCTTGGACTTCTCTGCATGTTTCCCAGGCGAGAAATTGGCAGCATGTTCAGAACCATGTTTCTGTGAATAACTCCTGAACCGTAAGTCCTAGACGCTCGCTCTTGGCTGCATTCGATTCAGCTCGTGGCAGCCAGTCTAAAAAACACTATCTTGGACTTCTCTGCATGTTTCCCAGGCGAGAAATTGGCAGCATGTTCAGAACCATGTTTCTGTGAATAACTCCTGAACCGTAAGTCCTAGACGCTCGCTCTTGGCTGCATTCGATTCAGCTCGTGGCAGCCAGTCTAAAAAACACTATCTTGGACTTCTCTGCATGTTTCCCAGGCGAGAAATTGGCAGCATGTTCAGAACCATGTTTCTGTGAATAACTCCTGAACCATAAGTCCTAGACGCTCGCTCTTGGCTGCATTCGATTCAGCTCGTGGCAGCCAGTCTAAAAAACACTATCTTGGACTTCTCTGCATGTTTCCCAGGCGAGCAATTGGCAGCATGTTCAGAACCATGTTTCTGGGAATAACTCCTGAACCGTAAGTCCTAGACGCTCGCTCTTGGCTGCATTCGATTCAGCTCGTGGCAGCCAGTCTAAAAAACACTATCTTGGACTTCTCTGCATGTTTCCCAGGCGAGAAATTGGCAGCATGTTCAGAACCATGTTTCTGTGAATAACTCCTGAACCGTAAGTCCTAGACGCTCGATCTTGGCGGCATTCGTCTCAGCGCCTGGCAATTAGTATAGGAGCACTGTGTTTGACTTCTCTGGATGTTTCCCAGGCGAGTTATTGACAAGTAAATCCTAGACGCTCGATCTTGGTTATTTTCGCTTTCGCGGCTGGCAGTAAAAGAACCATGTTTCTGTGAATAACTCCTGAACCGTAAGTCCTAGACGCTCGCTCTTGGCTGCATTCGATTCAGCTCGTGGCAGCCAGTCTAAAAAACACTATCTTGGACTTCTCTGCATGTTTCCCAGGCGAGAAATTGGCAGCATGTTCAGAACCATGTTTCTGTGAATAACTCCTGAACCGTAAGTCCTAGACGCTCGCTCTTGGCTGCATTCGATTCAGCTCGTGGCAGCCAGTCTAAAAAACACTATCTTGGACTTCTCTGCATGTTTCCCAGGCGAGCAATTGGCAGCATGTTCAGAACCATGTTTCTGTGAATAACTCCTGAACCGTAAGTCCTAGACGCTCGCTCTTGGCTGCATTCGATTCAGCTCGTGGCAGCCAGTCTAAAAAACACTATCTTGGACTTCTCTGCATGTTTCCCAGGCGAGAAATTGGCAGCATGTTCAGAACCATGTTTCTGTGAATAACTCCTGAACCGTAAGTCCTAGACGCTCGATCTTGGCGGCATTCGTCTCAGCGCCTGGCAATTAGTATAGGAGCACTGTGTTTGACTTCTCTGGATGTTTCCCAGGCGAGTTATTGACAAGTAAATCCTAGACGCTCGATCTTGGTTATTTTCGCTTTCGCGGCTGGCAGTAAAAGAACCATGTTTCTGTGAATAACTCCTGAACCGTAAGTCCTAGACGCTCGCTCTTGGCTGCATTCGATTCAGCTCGTGGCAGCCAGTCTAAAAAACACTATCTTGGACTTCTCTGCATGTTTCCCAGGCGAGAAATTGGCAGCATGTTCAGAACCATGTTTCTGTGAATAACTCCTGAACCGTAAGTCCTAGACGCTCGCTCTTGGCTGCATTCGATTCAGCTCGTGGCAGCCAGTCTAAAAAACACTATCTTGGACTTCTCTGCATGTTTCCCAGGCGAGAAATTGGCAGCATGTTCAGAACCATGTTTCTGTGAATAACTCCTGAACCGTAAGTCCTAGACGCTCGCTCTTGGCTGCATTCGATTCAGCTCGTGGCAGCCAGTCTAAAAAACACTATCTTGGACTTCTCTGCATGTTTCCCAGGCGAGAAATTGGCAGCATGTTCAGAACCATGTTTCTGTGAATAACTCCTGAACCGTAAGTCCTAGACGCTCGCTCTTGGCTGCATTCGATTCAGCTCGTGGCAGCCAGTCTAAAAAACACTATCTTGGACTTCTCTGCATGTTTCCCAGGCGAGAAATTGGCAGCATGTTCAGAACCATGTTTCTGTGAATAACTCCTGAACCGTAAGTCCTAGACGCTCGCTCTTGGCTGCATTCGATTCAGCTCGTGGCAGCCAGTCTAAAAAACACTATCTTGGACTTCTCTGCATGTTTCCCAGGCGAGCAATTGGCAGCATGTTCAGAACCATGTTTCTGTGAATAACTCCTGAACCGTAAGTCCTAGACGCTCGCTCTTGGCTGCATTCGATTCAGCTCGTGGCAGCCAGTCTAAAAAACACTATCTTGGACTTCTCTGCATGTTTCCCAGGCGAGAAATTGGCAGCATGTTCAGAACCATGTTTCTGTGAATAACTCCTGAACCGTAAGTCCTAGACGCTCGATCTTGGCGGCATTCGTCTCAGCGCCTGGCAATTAGTATAGGAGCACTGTGTTTGACTTCTCTGGATGTTTCCCAGGCGAGTTATTGACAAGTAAATCCTAGACGCTCGACCTTGGTTATTTTCGCTTTCGCGGCTGGCAGTAAAAGAACCATGTTTCTGTGAATAACTCCTGAACCGTAAGTCCTAGACGCTCGCTCTTGGCTGCATTCGATTCAGCTCGTGGCAGCCAGTCTAAAAAACACTATCTTGGACTTCTCTGCATGTTTCCCAGGCGAGAAATTGGCAGCATGTTCAGAACCATGTTTCTGTGAATAACTCCTGAACCGTAAGTCCTAGACGCTCGCTCTTGGCTGCATTCGATTCAGCTCGTGGCAGCCAGTCTAAAAAACACTATCTTGGACTTCTCTGCATGTTTCCCAGGCGAGAAATTGGCAGCATGTTCAGAACCATGTTTCTGTGAATAACTCCTGAACCGTAAGTCCTAGACGCTCGCTCTTGGCTGCATTCGATTCAGCTCGTGGCAGCCAGTCTAAAAAACACTATCTTGGACTTCTCTGCATGTTTCCCAGGCGAGAAATTGGCAGCATGTTCAGAACCATGTTTCTGTGAATAACTCCTGAACCGTAAGTCCTAGACGCTCGATCTTGGCGGCATTCGTCTCAGCGCCTGGCAATTAGTATAGGAGCACTGTGTTTGACTTCTCTGGATGTTTCCCAGGCGAGTTATTGACAAGTAAATCCTAGACGCTCGATCTTGGTTATTTTCGCTTTCGCGGCTGGCAGTAAAAGAACCATGTTTCTGTGAATAACTCCTGAACCGTAAGTCCTAGACGCTCGCTCTTGGCTGCATTCGATTCAGCTCGTGGCAGCCAGTCTAAAAAACACTATCTTGGACTTCTCTGCATGTTTCCCAGGCGAGAAATTGGCAGCATGTTCAGAACCATGTTTCTGTGAATAACTCCTGAACCGTAAGTCCTAGACGCTCGCTCTTGGCTGCATTCGATTCAGCTCGTGGCAGCCAGTCTAAAAAACACTATCTTGGACTTCTCTGCATGTTTCCCAGGCGAGAAATTGGCAGCATGTTCAGAACCATGTTTCTGTGAATAACTCCTGAACCGTAAGTCCTAGACGCTCGCTCTTGGCTGCATTCGATTCAGCTCGTGGCAGCCAGTCTAAAAAACACTATCTTGGACTTCTCTGCATGTTTCCCAGGCGAGAAATTGGCAGCATGTTCAGAACCATGTTTCTGTGAATAACTCCTGAACCGTAAGTCCTAGACGCTCGCTCTTGGCTGCATTCGATTCAGCTCGTGGCAGCCAGTCTAAAAAACACTATCTTGGACTTCTCTGCATGTTTCCCAGGCGAGAAATTGGCAGCATGTTCAGAACCATGTTTCTGTGAATAACTCCTGAACCGTAAGTCCTAGACGCTCGCTCTTGGCTGCATTCGATTCAGCTCGTGGCAGCCAGTCTAAAAAACACTATCTTGGACTTCTCTGCATGTTTCCCAGGCGAGCAATTGGCAGCATGTTCAGAACCATGTTTCTGTGAATAACTCCTGAACCGTAAGTCCTAGACGCTCGCTCTTGGCTGCATTCGATTCAGCTCGTGGCAGCCAGTCTAAAAAACACTATCTTGGACTTCTCTGCATGTTTCCCAGGCGAGAAATTGGCAGCATGTTCAGAACCATGTTTCTGTGAATAACTCCTGAACCGTAAGTCCTAGACGCTCGATCTTGGCGGCATTCGTCTCAGCGCCTGGCAATTAGTATAGGAGCACTGTGTTTGACTTCTCTGGATGTTTCCCAGGCGAGTTATTGACAAGTAAATCCTAGACGCTCGACCTTGGTTATTTTCGCTTTCGCGGCTGGCAGTAAAAGAACCATGTTTCTGTGAATAACTCCTGAACCGTAAGTCCTAGACGCTCGCTCTTGGCTGCATTCGATTCAGCTCGTGGCAGCCAGTCTAAAAAACACTATCTTGGACTTCTCTGCATGTTTCCCAGGCGAGAAATTGGCAGCATGTTCAGAACCATGTTTCTGTGAATAACTCCTGAACCGTAAGTCCTAGACGCTCGCTCTTGGCTGCATTCGATTCAGCTCGTGGCAGCCAGTCTAAAAAACACTATCTTGGACTTCTCTGCATGTTTCCCAGGCGAGAAATTGGCAGCATGTTCAGAACCATGTTTCTGTGAATAACTCCTGAACCGTAAGTCCTAGACGCTCGCTCTTGGCTGCATTCGATTCAGCTCGTGGCAGCCAGTCTAAAAAACACTATCTTGGACTTCTCTGCATGTTTCCCAGGCGAGAAATTGGCAGCATGTTCAGAACCATGTTTCTGTGAATAACTCCTGAACCGTAAGTCCTAGACGCTCGCTCTTGGCTGCATTCGATTAAGCTCGTGGCAGCCAGTCTAAAAAACACTATCTTGGACTTCTCTGCATGTTTCCCAGGCGAGCAATTGGCAGCATGTTCAGAACCATGTTTCTGTGAATAACTCCTGAACCGTAAGTCCTAGACGCTCGATCTTGGCGGCATTCGTCTCAGCGCCTGGCAATTAGTATAGGAGCACTGTGTTTGACTTCTCTGGATGTTTCCCAGGCGAGTTATTGACAAGTAAATCCTAGACGCTCGACCTTGGTTATTTTCGCTTTCGCGGCTGGCAGTAAAAGAACCATGTTTCTGTGAATAACTCCTGAACCGTAAGTCCTAGACGCTCGCTCTTGGCTGCATTCGATTCAGCTCGTGGCAGCCAGTCTAAAAAACACTATCTTGGACTTCTCTGCATGTTTCCCAGGCGAGAAATTGGCAGCATGTTCAGAACCATGTTTCTGTGAATAACTCCTGAACCGTAAGTCCTAGACGCTCGCTCTTGGCTGCATTCGATTCAGCTCGTGGCAGCCAGTCTAAAAAACACTATCTTGGACTTCTCTGCATGTTTCCCAGGCGAGCAATTGGCAGCATGTTCAGAACCATGTTTCTGTGAATAACTCCTGAACCGTAAGTCCTAGACGCTCGCTCTTGGCTGCATTCGATTCAGCTCGTGGCAGCCAGTCTAAAAAACACTATCTTGGACTTCTCTGCATGTTTCCCAGGCGAGAAATTGGCAGCATGTTCAGAACCATGTTTCTGTGAATAACTCCTGAACCGTAAGTCCTAGACGCTCGATCTTGGCGGCATTCGTCTCAGCGCCTGGCAATTAGTATAGGAGCACTGTGTTTGACTTCTCTGGATGTTTCCCAGGCGAGTTATTGACAAGTAAATCCTAGACGCTCGATCTTGGTTATTTTCGCTTTCGCGGCTGGCAGTAAAAGAACCATGTTTCTGTGAATAACTCCTGAACCGTAAGTCCTAGACGCTCGCTCTTGGCTGCATTCGATTCAGCTCGTGGCAGCCAGTCTAAAAAACACTATCTTGGACTTCTCTGCATGTTTCCCAGGCGAGAAATTGGCAGCATGTTCAGAACCATGTTTCTGTGAATAACTCCTGAACCGTAAGTCCTAGACGCTCGCTCTTGGCTGCATTCGATTCAGCTCGTGGCAGCCAGTCTAAAAAACACTATCTTGGACTTCTCTGCATGTTTCCCAGGCGAGAAATTGGCAGCATGTTCAGAACCATGTTTCTGTGAATAACTCCTGAACCGTAAGTCCTAGACGCTCGCTCTTGGCTGCATTCGATTCAGCTCGTGGCAGCCAGTCTAAAAAACACTATCTTGGACTTCTCTGCATGTTTCCCAGGCGAGAAATTGGCAGCATGTTCAGAACCATGTTTCTGTGAATAACTCCTGAACCGTAAGTCCTAGACGCTCGCTCTTGGCTGCATTCGATTCAGCTCGTGGCAGCCAGTCTAAAAAACACTATCTTGGACTTCTCTGCATGTTTCCCAGGCGAGAAATTGGCAGCATGTTCAGAACCATGTTTCTGTGAATAACTCCTGAACCGTAAGTCCTAGACGCTCGCTCTTGGCTGCATTCGATTCAGCTCGTGGCAGCCAGTCTAAAAAACACTATCTTGGACTTCTCTGCATGTTTCCCAGGCGAGCAATTGGCAGCATGTTCAGAACCATGTTTCTGTGAATAACTCCTGAACCGTAAGTCCTAGACGCTCGCTCTTGGCTGCATTCGATTCAGCTCGTGGCAGCCAGTCTAAAAAACACTATCTTGGACTTCTCTGCATGTTTCCCAGGCGAGAAATTGGCAGCATGTTCAGAACCATGTTTCTGTGAATAACTCCTGAACCGTAAGTCCTAGACGCTCGATCTTGGCGGCATTCGTCTCAGCGCCTGGCAATTAGTATAGGAGCACTGTGTTTGACTTCTCTGGATGTTTCCCAGGCGAGTTATTGACAAGTAAATCCTAGACGCTCGACCTTGGTTATTTTCGCTTTCGCGGCTGGCAGTAAAAGAACCATGTTTCTGTGAATAACTCCTGAACCGTAAGTCCTAGACGCTCGCTCTTGGCTGCATTCGATTCAGCTCGTGGCAGCCAGTCTAAAAAACACTATCTTGGACTTCTCTGCATGTTTCCCAGGCGAGAAATTGGCAGCATGTTCAGAACCATGTTTCTGTGAATAACTCCTGAACCGTAAGTCCTAGACGCTCGCTCTTGGCTGCATTCGATTCAGCTCGTGGCAGCCAGTCTAAAAAACACTATCTTGGACTTCTCTGCATGTTTCCCAGGCGAGAAATTGGCAGCATGTTCAGAACCATGTTTCTGTGAATAACTCCTGAACCGTAAGTCCTAGACGCTCGCTCTTGGCTGCATTCGATTCAGCTCGTGGCAGCCAGTCTAAAAAACACTATCTTGGACTTCTCTGCATGTTTCCCAGGCGAGAAATTGGCAGCATGTTCAGAACCATGTTTCTGTGAATAACTCCTGAACCGTAAGTCCTAGACGCTCGCTCTTGGCTGCATTCGATTAAGCTCGTGGCAGCCAGTCTAAAAAACACTATCTTGGACTTCTCTGCATGTTTCCCAGGCGAGCAATTGGCAGCATGTTCAGAACCATGTTTCTGTGAATAACTCCTGAACCGTAAGTCCTAGACGCTCGCTCTTGGCTGCATTCGATTCAGCTCGTGGCAGCCAGTCTAAAAAACACTATCTTGGACTTCTCTGCATGTTTCCCAGGCGAGAAATTGGCAGCATGTTCAGAACCATGTTTCTGTGAATAACTCCTGAACCGTAAGTCCTAGACGCTCGATCTTGGCGGCATTCGTCTCAGCGCCTGGCAATTAGTATAGGAGCACTGTGTTTGACTTCTCTGGATGTTTCCCAGGCGAGTTATTGACAAGTAAATCCTAGACGCTCGATCTTGGTTATTTTCGCTTTCGCGGCTGGCAGTAAAAGAACCATGTTTCTGTGAATAACTCCTGAACCGTAAGTCCTAGACGCTCGCTCTTGGCTGCATTCGATTCAGCTCGTGGCAGCCAGTCTAAAAAACACTATCTTGGACTTCTCTGCATGTTTCCCAGGCGAGCAATTGGCAGCATGTTCAGAACCATGTTTCTGTGAATAACTCCTGAACCGTAAGTCCTAGACGCTCGCTCTTGGCTGCATTCGATTCAGCTCGTGGCAGCCAGTCTAAAAAACACTATCTTGGACTTCTCTGCATGTTTCCCAGGCGAGAAATTGGCAGCATGTTCAGAACCATGTTTCTGTGAATAACTCCTGAACCGTAAGTCCTAGACGCTCGCTCTTGGCTGCATTCGATTCAGCTCGTGGCAGCCAGTCTAAAAAACACTATCTTGGACTTCTCTGCATGTTTCCCAGGCGAGAAATTGGCAGCATGTTCAGAACCATGTTTCTGTGAATAACTCCTGAACCGTAAGTCCTAGACGCTCGCTCTTGGCTGCATTCGATTCAGCTCGTGGCAGCCAGTCTAAAAAACACTATCTTGGACTTCTCTGCATGTTTCCCAGGCGAGAAATTGGCAGCATGTTCAGAACCATGTTTCTGTGAATAACTCCTGAACCGTAAGTCCTAGACGCTCGCTCTTGGCTGCATTCGATTCAGCTCGTGGCAGCCAGTCTAAAAAACACTATCTTGGACTTCTCTGCATGTTTCCCAGGCGAGCAATTGGCAGCATGTTCAGAACCATGTTTCTGTGAATAACTCCTGAACCGTAAGTCCTAGACGCTCGCTCTTGGCTGCATTCGATTCAGCTCGTGGCAGCCAGTCTAAAAAACACTATCTTGGACTTCTCTGCATGTTTCCCAGGCGAGAAATTGGCAGCATGTTCAGAACCATGTTTCTGTGAATAACTCCTGAACCGTAAGTCCTAGACGCTCGATCTTGGCGGCATTCGTCTCAGCGCCTGGCAATTAGTATAGGAGCACTGTGTTTGACTTCTCTGGATGTTTCCCAGGCGAGTTATTGACAAGTAAATCCTAGACGCTCGATCTTGGTTATTTTCGCTTTCGCGGCTGGCAGTAAAAGAACCATGTTTCTGTGAATAACTCCTGAACCGTAAGTCCTAGACGCTCGCTCTTGGCTGCATTCGATTCAGCTCGTGGCAGCCAGTCTAAAAAACACTATCTTGGACTTCTCTGCATGTTTCCCAGGCGAGAAATTGGCAGCATGTTCAGAACCATGTTTCTGTGAATAACTCCTGAACCGTAAGTCCTAGACGCTCGCTCTTGGCTGCATTCGATTCAGCTCGTGGCAGCCAGTCTAAAAAACACTATCTTGGACTTCTCTGCATGTTTCCCAGGCGAGCAATTGGCAGCATGTTCAGAACCATGTTTCTGTGAATAACTCCTGAACCGTAAGTCCTAGACGCTCGCTCTTGGCTGCATTCGATTCAGCTCGTGGCAGCCAGTCTAAAAAACACTATCTTGGACTTCTCTGCATGTTCCTAAGGCAAATGTTTCTAAAGCTAATTCTTGAACCGTAAGTCCTAGACGCTCGATCTTGGCGGCATTCGTCTCAGCGCCTGGCAATTAGTATAGGAGCACTGTGTTTGACTTCTCTGGATGTTTCCCAGGCGAGTTATTGACAAGTAAATCCTAGACGCTCGATCTTGGTTATTTTCGCTTTCGCGGCTGGCAGTAAAAGAACCATGTTTCTGTGAATAACTCCTGAACCGTAAGTCCTAGACGCTCGCTCTTGGCTGCATTCGATTCAGCTCGTGGCAGCCAGTCTAAAAAACACTATCTTGGACTTCTCTGCATGTTTCCCAGGCGAGCAATTGGCAGCATGTTCAGAACCATGTTTCTGTGAATAACTCCTGAACCGTAAGTCCTAGACGCTCGCTCTTGGCTGCATTCGATTCAGCTCGTGGCAGCCAGTCTAAAAAACACTATCTTGGACTTCTCTGCATGTTTCCCAGGCGAGAAATTGGCAGCATGTTCAGAACCATGTTTCTGTGAATAACTCCTGAACCGTAAGTCCTAGACGCTCGATCTTGGCGGCATTCGTCTCAGCGCCTGGCAATTAGTATAGGAGCACTGTGTTTGACTTCTCTGGATGTTTCCCAGGCGAGTTATTGACAAGTAAATCCTAGACGCTCGATCTTGGTTATTTTCGCTTTCGCGGCTGGCAGTAAAAGAACCATGTTTCTGTGAATAACTCCTGAACCGTAAGTCCTAGACGCTCGCTCTTGGCTGCATTCGATTCAGCTCGTGGCAGCCAGTCTAAAAAACACTATCTTGGACTTCTCTGCATGTTTCCCAGGCGAGCAATTGGCAGCATGTTCAGAACCATGTTTCTGTGAATAACTCCTGAACCGTAAGTCCTAGACGCTCGCTCTTGGCTGCATTCGATTCAGCTCGTGGCAGCCAGTCTAAAAAACACTATCTTGGACTTCTCTGCATGTTTCCCAGTCGAGCAATTGGCAGCATGTTCAGAACCATGTTTCTGTGAATAACTCCTGAACCGTAAGTCACAGACGCTCGCTCTTGGCTGCTTTCGATTCAGCTCGTGGCAGCCAGTCTAAAAAACACTATCTTGGACTTCTCTGCATGTTCCTAAGGCAAATGTTTCTAAAGCTAATTCTTGAACCGTAAGTCCTAGACGCTCGATCTTGGCGGCATTCGTCTCAGCGCCTGGCAATTAGTATAGGAGCACTGTGTTTGACTTCTCTGGATGTTTCCCAGGCGAGTTATTGACAAGTAAATCCTAGACGCTCGATCTTGGTTATTTTCGCTTTCGCGGCTGGCAGTAAAAGAACCATGTTTCTGTGAATAACTCCTGAACCGTAAGTCCTAGACGCTCGCTCTTGGCTGCATTCGATTCAGCTCGTGGCAGCCAATCTAAAAAACACTATCTTGGACTTCTCTGCATGTTTCCCAGGCGAGCAATTGGCAGCATGTTCAGAACCATGTTTCTGTGAATAACTCCTGAACCGTAAGTCCTAGACGCTCGCTCTTGGCTGCATTCGATTCAGCTCGTGGCAGCCAGTCTAAAAAACACTATCTTGGACTTCTCTGCATGTTTCCCAGGCGAGCAATTGGCAGCATGTTCAGAACCATGTTTCTGTGAATAACTCCTGAACCGTAAGTCCTAGACGCTCGCTCTTGGCTGCATTCGATTCAGCTCGTGGCAGCCAGTCTAAAAAACACTATCTTGGACTTCTCTGCATGTTTCCCAGGCGAGAAATTGGCAGCATGTTCAGAACCATGTTTCTGTGAATAACTCCTGAACCGTAAGTCCTAGACGCTCGATCTTGGCGGCATTCGTCTCAGCGCCTGGCAATTAGTATAGGAGCACTGTGTTTGACTTCTCTGGATGTTTCCCAGGCGAGTTATTGACAAGTAAATCCTAGACGCTCGATCTTGGTTATTTTCGCTTTCGCGGCTGGCAGTAAAAGAACCATGTTTCTGTGAATAACTCCTGAACCGTAAGTCCTAGACGCTCGCTCTTGGCTGCATTCGATTCAGCTCGTGGCAGCCAGTCTAAAAAACACTATCTTGGACTTCTCTGCATGTTTCCCAGGCGAGAAATTGGCAGCATGTTCAGAACCATGTTTCTGTGAATAACTCCTGAACCGTAAGTCCTAGACGCTCGCTCTTGGCTGCATTCGATTCAGCTCGTGGCAGCCAGTCTAAAAAACACTATCTTGGACTTCTCTGCATGTTTCCCAGGCGAGAAATTGGCAGCATGTTCAGAACCATGTTTCTGTGAATAACTCCTGAACCGTAAGTCCTAGACGCTCGCTCTTGGCTGCATTCGATTCAGCTCGTGGCAGCCAGTCTAAAAAACACTATCTTGGACTTCTCTGCATGTTTCCCAGGCGAGAAATTGGCAGCATGTTCAGAACCATGTTTCTGTGAATAACTCCTGAACCGTAAGTCCTAGACGCTCGCTCTTGGCTGCATTCGATTCAGCTCGTGGCAGCCAGTCTAAAAAACACTATCTTGGACTTCTCTGCATGTTTCCCAGGCGAGAAATTGGCAGCATGTTCAGAACCATGTTTCTGTGAATAACTCCTGAACCGTAAGTCCTAGACGCTCGCTCTTGGCTGCATTCGATTCAGCTCGTGGCAGCCAGTCTAAAAAACACTATCTTGGACTTCTCTGCATGTTTCCCAGGCGAGAAATTGGCAGCATGTTCAGAACCATGTTTCTGTGAATAACTCCTGAACCGTAAGTCCTAGACGCTCGATCTTGGCGGCATTCGTCTCAGCGCCTGGCAATTAGTATAGGAGCACTGTGTTTGACTTCTCTGGATGTTTCCCAGGCGAGTTATTGACAAGTAAATCCTAGACGCTCGACCTTGGTTATTTTCGCTTTCGCGGCTGGCAGTAAAAGAACCATGTTTCTGTGAATAACTCCTGAACCGTAAGTCCTAGACGCTCGCTCTTGGCTGCATTCGATTCAGCTCGTGGCAGCCAGTCTAAAAAACACTATCTTGGACTTCTCTGCATGTTTCCCAGGCGAGAAATTGGCAGCATGTTCAGAACCATGTTTCTGTGAATAACTCCTGAACCGTAAGTCCTAGACGCTCGCTCTTGGCTGCATTCGATTCAGCTCGTGGCAGCCAGTCTAAAAAACACTATCTTGGACTTCTCTGCATGTTTCCCAGGCGAGAAATTGGCAGCATGTTCAGAACCATGTTTCTGTGAATAACTCCTGAACCGTAAGTCCTAGACGCTCGCTCTTGGCTGCATTCGATTCAGCTCGTGGCAGCCAGTCTAAAAAACACTATCTTGGACTTCTCTGCATGTTTCCCAGGCGAGAAATTGGCAGCATGTTCAGAACCATGTTTCTGTGAATAACTCCTGAACCGTAAGTCCTAGACGCTCGCTCTTGGCTGCATTCGATTAAGCTCGTGGCAGCCAGTCTAAAAAACACTATCTTGGACTTCTCTGCATGTTTCCCAGGCGAGCAATTGGCAGCATGTTCAGAACCATGTTTCTGTGAATAACTCCTGAACCGTAAGTCCTAGACGCTCGATCTTGGCGGCATTCGTCTCAGCGCCTGGCAATTAGTATAGGAGCACTGTGTTTGACTTCTCTGGATGTTTCCCAGGCGAGTTATTGACAAGTAAATCCTAGACGCTCGACCTTGGTTATTTTCGCTTTCGCGGCTGGCAGTAAAAGAACCATGTTTCTGTGAATAACTCCTGAACCGTAAGTCCTAGACGCTCGCTCTTGGCTGCATTCGATTCAGCTCGTGGCAGCCAGTCTAAAAAACACTATCTTGGACTTCTCTGCATGTTTCCCAGGCGAGAAATTGGCAGCATGTTCAGAACCATGTTTCTGTGAATAACTCCTGAACCGTAAGTCCTAGACGCTCGCTCTTGGCTGCATTCGATTCAGCTCGTGGCAGCCAGTCTAAAAAACACTATCTTGGACTTCTCTGCATGTTTCCCAGGCGAGCAATTGGCAGCATGTTCAGAACCATGTTTCTGTGAATAACTCCTGAACCGTAAGTCCTAGACGCTCGCTCTTGGCTGCATTCGATTCAGCTCGTGGCAGCCAGTCTAAAAAACACTATCTTGGACTTCTCTGCATGTTTCCCAGGCGAGAAATTGGCAGCATGTTCAGAACCATGTTTCTGTGAATAACTCCTGAACCGTAAGTCCTAGACGCTCGATCTTGGCGGCATTCGTCTCAGCGCCTGGCAATTAGTATAGGAGCACTGTGTTTGACTTCTCTGGATGTTTCCCAGGCGAGTTATTGACAAGTAAATCCTAGACGCTCGATCTTGGTTATTTTCGCTTTCGCGGCTGGCAGTAAAAGAACCATGTTTCTGTGAATAACTCCTGAACCGTAAGTCCTAGACGCTCGCTCTTGGCTGCATTCGATTCAGCTCGTGGCAGCCAGTCTAAAAAACACTATCTTGGACTTCTCTGCATGTTTCCCAGGCGAGAAATTGGCAGCATGTTCAGAACCATGTTTCTGTGAATAACTCCTGAACCGTAAGTCCTAGACGCTCGCTCTTGGCTGCATTCGATTCAGCTCGTGGCAGCCAGTCTAAAAAACACTATCTTGGACTTCTCTGCATGTTTCCCAGGCGAGAAATTGGCAGCATGTTCAGAACCATGTTTCTGTGAATAACTCCTGAACCGTAAGTCCTAGACGCTCGCTCTTGGCTGCATTCGATTCAGCTCGTGGCAGCCAGTCTAAAAAACACTATCTTGGACTTCTCTGCATGTTTCCCAGGCGAGAAATTGGCAGCATGTTCAGAACCATGTTTCTGTGAATAACTCCTGAACCGTAAGTCCTAGACGCTCGCTCTTGGCTGCATTCGATTCAGCTCGTGGCAGCCAGTCTAAAAAACACTATCTTGGACTTCTCTGCATGTTTCCCAGGCGAGAAATTGGCAGCATGTTCAGAACCATGTTTCTGTGAATAACTCCTGAACCGTAAGTCCTAGACGCTCGCTCTTGGCTGCATTCGATTCAGCTCGTGGCAGCCAGTCTAAAAAACACTATCTTGGACTTCTCTGCATGTTTCCCAGGCGAGCAATTGGCAGCATGTTCAGAACCATGTTTCTGTGAATAACTCCTGAACCGTAAGTCCTAGACGCTCGCTCTTGGCTGCATTCGATTCAGCTCGTGGCAGCCAGTCTAAAAAACACTATCTTGGACTTCTCTGCATGTTTCCCAGGCGAGAAATTGGCAGCATGTTCAGAACCATGTTTCTGTGAATAACTCCTGAACCGTAAGTCCTAGACGCTCGATCTTGGCGGCATTCGTCTCAGCGCCTGGCAATTAGTATAGGAGCACTGTGTTTGACTTCTCTGGATGTTTCCCAGGCGAGTTATTGACAAGTAAATCCTAGACGCTCGACCTTGGTTATTTTCGCTTTCGCGGCTGGCAGTAAAAGAACCATGTTTCTGTGAATAACTCCTGAACCGTAAGTCCTAGACGCTCGCTCTTGGCTGCATTCGATTCAGCTCGTGGCAGCCAGTCTAAAAAACACTATCTTGGACTTCTCTGCATGTTTCCCAGGCGAGAAATTGGCAGCATGTTCAGAACCATGTTTCTGTGAATAACTCCTGAACCGTAAGTCCTAGACGCTCGCTCTTGGCTGCATTCGATTCAGCTCGTGGCAGCCAGTCTAAAAAACACTATCTTGGACTTCTCTGCATGTTTCCCAGGCGAGAAATTGGCAGCATGTTCAGAACCATGTTTCTGTGAATAACTCCTGAACCGTAAGTCCTAGACGCTCGCTCTTGGCTGCATTCGATTCAGCTCGTGGCAGCCAGTCTAAAAAACACTATCTTGGACTTCTCTGCATGTTTCCCAGGCGAGAAATTGGCAGCATGTTCAGAACCATGTTTCTGTGAATAACTCCTGAACCGTAAGTCCTAGACGCTCGCTCTTGGCTGCATTCGATTAAGCTCGTGGCAGCCAGTCTAAAAAACACTATCTTGGACTTCTCTGCATGTTTCCCAGGCGAGCAATTGGCAGCATGTTCAGAACCATGTTTCTGTGAATAACTCCTGAACCGTAAGTCCTAGACGCTCGCTCTTGGCTGCATTCGATTCAGCTCGTGGCAGCCAGTCTAAAAAACACTATCTTGGACTTCTCTGCATGTTTCCCAGGCGAGAAATTGGCAGCATGTTCAGAACCATGTTTCTGTGAATAACTCCTGAACCGTAAGTCCTAGACGCTCGATCTTGGCGGCATTCGTCTCAGCGCCTGGCAATTAGTATAGGAGCACTGTGTTTGACTTCTCTGGATGTTTCCCAGGCGAGTTATTGACAAGTAAATCCTAGACGCTCGATCTTGGTTATTTTCGCTTTCGCGGCTGGCAGTAAAAGAACCATGTTTCTGTGAATAACTCCTGAACCGTAAGTCCTAGACGCTCGCTCTTGGCTGCATTCGATTCAGCTCGTGGCAGCCAGTCTAAAAAACACTATCTTGGACTTCTCTGCATGTTTCCCAGGCGAGCAATTGGCAGCATGTTCAGAACCATGTTTCTGTGAATAACTCCTGAACCGTAAGTCCTAGACGCTCGCTCTTGGCTGCATTCGATTCAGCTCGTGGCAGCCAGTCTAAAAAACACTATCTTGGACTTCTCTGCATGTTTCCCAGGCGAGAAATTGGCAGCATGTTCAGAACCATGTTTCTGTGAATAACTCCTGAACCGTAAGTCCTAGACGCTCGCTCTTGGCTGCATTCGATTCAGCTCGTGGCAGCCAGTCTAAAAAACACTATCTTGGACTTCTCTGCATGTTTCCCAGGCGAGAAATTGGCAGCATGTTCAGAACCATGTTTCTGTGAATAACTCCTGAACCGTAAGTCCTAGACGCTCGCTCTTGGCTGCATTCGATTCAGCTCGTGGCAGCCAGTCTAAAAAACACTATCTTGGACTTCTCTGCATGTTTCCCAGGCGAGAAATTGGCAGCATGTTCAGAACCATGTTTCTGTGAATAACTCCTGAACCGTAAGTCCTAGACGCTCGCTCTTGGCTGCATTCGATTCAGCTCGTGGCAGCCAGTCTAAAAAACACTATCTTGGACTTCTCTGCATGTTTCCCAGGCGAGCAATTGGCAGCATGTTCAGAACCATGTTTCTGTGAATAACTCCTGAACCGTAAGTCCTAGACGCTCGCTCTTGGCTGCATTCGATTCAGCTCGTGGCAGCCAGTCTAAAAAACACTATCTTGGACTTCTCTGCATGTTTCCCAGGCGAGAAATTGGCAGCATGTTCAGAACCATGTTTCTGTGAATAACTCCTGAACCGTAAGTCCTAGACGCTCGATCTTGGCGGCATTCGTCTCAGCGCCTGGCAATTAGTATAGGAGCACTGTGTTTGACTTCTCTGGATGTTTCCCAGGCGAGTTATTGACAAGTAAATCCTAGACGCTCGATCTTGGTTATTTTCGCTTTCGCGGCTGGCAGTAAAAGAACCATGTTTCTGTGAATAACTCCTGAACCGTAAGTCCTAGACGCTCGCTCTTGGCTGCATTCGATTCAGCTCGTGGCAGCCAGTCTAAAAAACACTATCTTGGACTTCTCTGCATGTTTCCCAGGCGAGAAATTGGCAGCATGTTCAGAACCATGTTTCTGTGAATAACTCCTGAACCGTAAGTCCTAGACGCTCGCTCTTGGCTGCATTCGATTCAGCTCGTGGCAGCCAGTCTAAAAAACACTATCTTGGACTTCTCTGCATGTTTCCCAGGCGAGCAATTGGCAGCATGTTCAGAACCATGTTTCTGTGAATAACTCCTGAACCGTAAGTCCTAGACGCTCGCTCTTGGCTGCATTCGATTCAGCTCGTGGCAGCCAGTCTAAAAAACACTATCTTGGACTTCTCTGCATGTTCCTAAGGCAAATGTTTCTAAAGCTAATTCTTGAACCGTAAGTCCTAGACGCTCGATCTTGGCGGCATTCGTCTCAGCGCCTGGCAATTAGTATAGGAGCACTGTGTTTGACTTCTCTGGATGTTTCCCAGGCGAGTTATTGACAAGTAAATCCTAGACGCTCGATCTTGGTTATTTTCGCTTTCGCGGCTGGCAGTAAAAGAACCATGTTTCTGTGAATAACTCCTGAACCGTAAGTCCTAGACGCTCGCTCTTGGCTGCATTCGATTCAGCTCGTGGCAGCCAGTCTAAAAAACACTATCTTGGACTTCTCTGCATGTTTCCCAGGCGAGCAATTGGCAGCATGTTCAGAACCATGTTTCTGTGAATAACTCCTGAACCGTAAGTCCTAGACGCTCGCTCTTGGCTGCATTCGATTCAGCTCGTGGCAGCCAGTCTAAAAAACACTATCTTGGACTTCTCTGCATGTTTCCCAGGCGAGAAATTGGCAGCATGTTCAGAACCATGTTTCTGTGAATAACTCCTGAACCGTAAGTCCTAGACGCTCGATCTTGGCGGCATTCGTCTCAGCGCCTGGCAATTAGTATAGGAGCACTGTGTTTGACTTCTCTGGATGTTTCCCAGGCGAGTTATTGACAAGTAAATCCTAGACGCTCGATCTTGGTTATTTTCGCTTTCGCGGCTGGCAGTAAAAGAACCATGTTTCTGTGAATAACTCCTGAACCGTAAGTCCTAGACGCTCGCTCTTGGCTGCATTCGATTCAGCTCGTGGCAGCCAGTCTAAAAAACACTATCTTGGACTTCTCTGCATGTTTCCCAGGCGAGCAATTGGCAGCATGTTCAGAACCATGTTTCTGTGAATAACTCCTGAACCGTAAGTCCTAGACGCTCGCTCTTGGCTGCATTCGATTCAGCTCGTGGCAGCCAGTCTAAAAAACACTATCTTGGACTTCTCTGCATGTTTCCCAGTCGAGCAATTGGCAGCATGTTCAGAACCATGTTTCTGTGAATAACTCCTGAACCGTAAGTCACAGACGCTCGCTCTTGGCTGCTTTCGATTCAGCTCGTGGCAGCCAGTCTAAAAAACACTATCTTGGACTTCTCTGCATGTTCCTAAGGCAAATGTTTCTAAAGCTAATTCTTGAACCGTAAGTCCTAGACGCTCGATCTTGGCGGCATTCGTCTCAGCGCCTGGCAATTAGTATAGGAGCACTGTGTTTGACTTCTCTGGATGTTTCCCAGGCGAGTTATTGACAAGTAAATCCTAGACGCTCGATCTTGGTTATTTTCGCTTTCGCGGCTGGCAGTAAAAGAACCATGTTTCTGTGAATAACTCCTGAACCGTAAGTCCTAGACGCTCGCTCTTGGCTGCATTCGATTCAGCTCGTGGCAGCCAATCTAAAAAACACTATCTTGGACTTCTCTGCATGTTTCCCAGGCGAGCAATTGGCAGCATGTTCAGAACCATGTTTCTGTGAATAACTCCTGAACCGTAAGTCCTAGACGCTCGCTCTTGGCTGCATTCGATTCAGCTCGTGGCAGCCAGTCTAAAAAACACTATCTTGGACTTCTCTGCATGTTTCCCAGGCGAGCAATTGGCAGCATGTTCAGAACCATGTTTCTGTGAATAACTCCTGAACCGTAAGTCCTAGACGCTCGCTCTTGGCTGCATTCGATTCAGCTCGTGGCAGCCAGTCTAAAAAACACTATCTTGGACTTCTCTGCATGTTTCCCAGGCGAGAAATTGGCAGCATGTTCAGAACCATGTTTCTGTGAATAACTCCTGAACCGTAAGTCCTAGACGCTCGATCTTGGCGGCATTCGTCTCAGCGCCTGGCAATTAGTATAGGAGCACTGTGTTTGACTTCTCTGGATGTTTCCCAGGCGAGTTATTGACAAGTAAATCCTAGACGCTCGATCTTGGTTATTTTCGCTTTCGCGGCTGGCAGTAAAAGAACCATGTTTCTGTGAATAACTCCTGAACCGTAAGTCCTAGACGCTCGCTCTTGGCTGCATTCGATTCAGCTCGTGGCAGCCAGTCTAAAAAACACTATCTTGGACTTCTCTGCATGTTTCCCAGGCGAGAAATTGGCAGCATGTTCAGAACCATGTTTCTGTGAATAACTCCTGAACCGTAAGTCCTAGACGCTCGCTCTTGGCTGCATTCGATTCAGCTCGTGGCAGCCAGTCTAAAAAACACTATCTTGGACTTCTCTGCATGTTTCCCAGGCGAGCAATTGGCAGCATGTTCAGAACCATGTTTCTGTGAATAACTCCTGAACCGTAAGTCCTAGACGCTCGCTCTTGGCTGCATTCGATTCAGCTCGTGGCAGCCAGTCTAAAAAACACTATCTTGGACTTCTCTGCATGTTCCTAAGGCAAATGTTTCTAAAGCTAATTCTTGAACCGTAAGTCCTAGACGCTCGATCTTGGCGGCATTCGTCTCAGCGCCTGGCAATTAGTATAGGAGCACTGTGTTTGACTTCTCTGGATGTTTCCCAGGCGAGTTATTGACAAGTAAATCCTAGACGCTCGATCTTGGTTATTTTCGCTTTCGCGGCTGGCAGTAAAAGAACCATGTTTCTGTGAATAACTCCTGAACCGTAAGTCCTAGACGCTCGCTCTTGGCTGCATTCGATTCAGCTCGTGGCAGCCAGTCTAAAAAACACTATCTTGGACTTCTCTGCATGTTTCCCAGGCGAGCAATTGGCAGCATGTTCAGAACCATGTTTCTGTGAATAACTCCTGAACCGTAAGTCCTAGACGCTCGCTCTTGGCTGCATTCGATTCAGCTCGTGGCAGCCAGTCTAAAAAACACTATCTTGGACTTCTCTGCATGTTTCCCAGGCGAGAAATTGGCAGCATGTTCAGAACCATGTTTCTGTGAATAACTCCTGAACCGTAAGTCCTAGACGCTCGATCTTGGCGGCATTCGTCTCAGCGCCTGGCAATTAGTATAGGAGCACTGTGTTTGACTTCTCTGGATGTTTCCCAGGCGAGTTATTGACAAGTAAATCCTAGACGCTCGATCTTGGTTATTTTCGCTTTCGCGGCTGGCAGTAAAAGAACCATGTTTCTGTGAATAACTCCTGAACCGTAAGTCCTAGACGCTCGCTCTTGGCTGCATTCGATTCAGCTCGTGGCAGCCAGTCTAAAAAACACTATCTTGGACTTCTCTGCATGTTTCCCAGGCGAGCAATTGGCAGCATGTTCAGAACCATGTTTCTGTGAATAACTCCTGAACCGTAAGTCCTAGACGCTCGCTCTTGGCTGCATTCGATTCAGCTCGTGGCAGCCAGTCTAAAAAACACTATCTTGGACTTCTCTGCATGTTTCCCAGTCGAGCAATTGGCAGCATGTTCAGAACCATGTTTCTGTGAATAACTCCTGAACCGTAAGTCACAGACGCTCGCTCTTGGCTGCTTTCGATTCAGCTCGTGGCAGCCAGTCTAAAAAACACTATCTTGGACTTCTCTGCATGTTCCTAAGGCAAATGTTTCTAAAGCTAATTCTTGAACCGTAAGTCCTAGACGCTCGATCTTGGCGGCATTCGTCTCAGCGCCTGGCAATTAGTATAGGAGCACTGTGTTTGACTTCTCTGGATGTTTCCCAGGCGAGTTATTGACAAGTAAATCCTAGACGCTCGATCTTGGTTATTTTCGCTTTCGCGGCTGGCAGTAAAAGAACCATGTTTCTGTGAATAACTCCTGAACCGTAAGTCCTAGACGCTCGCTCTTGGCTGCATTCGATTCAGCTCGTGGCAGCCAGTCTAAAAAACACTATCTTGGACTTCTCTGCATGTTTCCCAGGCGAGAAATTGGCAGCATGTTCAGAACCATGTTTCTGTGAATAACTCCTGAACCGTAAGTCCTAGACGCTCGATCTTGGCGGCATTCGTCTCAGCGCCTGGCAATTAGTATAGGAGCACTGTGTTTGACTTCTCTGGATGTTTCCCAGGCGAGTTATTGACAAGTAAATCCTAGACGCTCGATCTTGGTTATTTTCGCTTTCGCGGCTGGCAGTAAAAGAACCATGTTTCTGTGAATAACTCCTGAACCGTAAGTCCTAGACGCTCGCTCTTGGCTGCATTCGATTCAGCTCGTGGCAGCCAGTCTAAAAAACACTATCTTGGACTTCTCTGCATGTTTCCCAGGCGAGAAATTGGCAGCATGTTCAGAACCATGTTTCTGTGAATAACTCCTGAACCGTAAGTCCTAGACGCTCGCTCTTGGCTGCATTCGATTCAGCTCGTGGCAGCCAGTCTAAAAAACACTATCTTGGACTTCTCTGCATGTTTCCCAGGCGAGAAATTGGCAGCATGTTCAGAACCATGTTTCTGTGAATAACTCCTGAACCGTAAGTCCTAGACGCTCGCTCTTGGCTGCATTCGATTCAGCTCGTGGCAGCCAGTCTAAAAAACACTATCTTGGACTTCTCTGCATGTTTCCCAGGCGAGAAATTGGCAGCATGTTCAGAACCATGTTTCTGTGAATAACTCCTGAACCATAAGTCCTAGACGCTCGCTCTTGGCTGCATTCGATTCAGCTCGTGGCAGCCAGTCTAAAAAACACTATCTTGGACTTCTCTGCATGTTTCCCAGGCGAGCAATTGGCAGCATGTTCAGAACCATGTTTCTGGGAATAACTCCTGAACCGTAAGTCCTAGACGCTCGCTCTTGGCTGCATTCGATTCAGCTCGTGGCAGCCAGTCTAAAAAACACTATCTTGGACTTCTCTGCATGTTTCCCAGGCGAGAAATTGGCAGCATGTTCAGAACCATGTTTCTGTGAATAACTCCTGAACCGTAAGTCCTAGACGCTCGATCTTGGCGGCATTCGTCTCAGCGCCTGGCAATTAGTATAGGAGCACTGTGTTTGACTTCTCTGGATGTTTCCCAGGCGAGTTATTGACAAGTAAATCCTAGACGCTCGATCTTGGTTATTTTCGCTTTCGCGGCTGGCAGTAAAAGAACCATGTTTCTGTGAATAACTCCTGAACCGTAAGTCCTAGACGCTCGCTCTTGGCTGCATTCGATTCAGCTCGTGGCAGCCAGTCTAAAAAACACTATCTTGGACTTCTCTGCATGTTTCCCAGGCGAGAAATTGGCAGCATGTTCAGAACCATGTTTCTGTGAATAACTCCTGAACCGTAAGTCCTAGACGCTCGCTCTTGGCTGCATTCGATTCAGCTCGTGGCAGCCAGTCTAAAAAACACTATCTTGGACTTCTCTGCATGTTTCCCAGGCGAGCAATTGGCAGCATGTTCAGAACCATGTTTCTGTGAATAACTCCTGAACCGTAAGTCCTAGACGCTCGCTCTTGGCTGCATTCGATTCAGCTCGTGGCAGCCAGTCTAAAAAACACTATCTTGGACTTCTCTGCATGTTTCCCAGGCGAGAAATTGGCAGCATGTTCAGAACCATGTTTCTGTGAATAACTCCTGAACCGTAAGTCCTAGACGCTCGATCTTGGCGGCATTCGTCTCAGCGCCTGGCAATTAGTATAGGAGCACTGTGTTTGACTTCTCTGGATGTTTCCCAGGCGAGTTATTGACAAGTAAATCCTAGACGCTCGATCTTGGTTATTTTCGCTTTCGCGGCTGGCAGTAAAAGAACCATGTTTCTGTGAATAACTCCTGAACCGTAAGTCCTAGACGCTCGCTCTTGGCTGCATTCGATTCAGCTCGTGGCAGCCAGTCTAAAAAACACTATCTTGGACTTCTCTGCATGTTTCCCAGGCGAGAAATTGGCAGCATGTTCAGAACCATGTTTCTGTGAATAACTCCTGAACCGTAAGTCCTAGACGCTCGCTCTTGGCTGCATTCGATTCAGCTCGTGGCAGCCAGTCTAAAAAACACTATCTTGGACTTCTCTGCATGTTTCCCAGGCGAGAAATTGGCAGCATGTTCAGAACCATGTTTCTGTGAATAACTCCTGAACCGTAAGTCCTAGACGCTCGCTCTTGGCTGCATTCGATTCAGCTCGTGGCAGCCAGTCTAAAAAACACTATCTTGGACTTCTCTGCATGTTTCCCAGGCGAGAAATTGGCAGCATGTTCAGAACCATGTTTCTGTGAATAACTCCTGAACCGTAAGTCCTAGACGCTCGCTCTTGGCTGCATTCGATTCAGCTCGTGGCAGCCAGTCTAAAAAACACTATCTTGGACTTCTCTGCATGTTTCCCAGGCGAGAAATTGGCAGCATGTTCAGAACCATGTTTCTGTGAATAACTCCTGAACCGTAAGTCCTAGACGCTCGCTCTTGGCTGCATTCGATTCAGCTCGTGGCAGCCAGTCTAAAAAACACTATCTTGGACTTCTCTGCATGTTTCCCAGGCGAGCAATTGGCAGCATGTTCAGAACCATGTTTCTGTGAATAACTCCTGAACCGTAAGTCCTAGACGCTCGCTCTTGGCTGCATTCGATTCAGCTCGTGGCAGCCAGTCTAAAAAACACTATCTTGGACTTCTCTGCATGTTTCCCAGGCGAGAAATTGGCAGCATGTTCAGAACCATGTTTCTGTGAATAACTCCTGAACCGTAAGTCCTAGACGCTCGATCTTGGCGGCATTCGTCTCAGCGCCTGGCAATTAGTATAGGAGCACTGTGTTTGACTTCTCTGGATGTTTCCCAGGCGAGTTATTGACAAGTAAATCCTAGACGCTCGACCTTGGTTATTTTCGCTTTCGCGGCTGGCAGTAAAAGAACCATGTTTCTGTGAATAACTCCTGAACCGTAAGTCCTAGACGCTCGCTCTTGGCTGCATTCGATTCAGCTCGTGGCAGCCAGTCTAAAAAACACTATCTTGGACTTCTCTGCATGTTTCCCAGGCGAGAAATTGGCAGCATGTTCAGAACCATGTTTCTGTGAATAACTCCTGAACCGTAAGTCCTAGACGCTCGCTCTTGGCTGCATTCGATTCAGCTCGTGGCAGCCAGTCTAAAAAACACTATCTTGGACTTCTCTGCATGTTTCCCAGGCGAGAAATTGGCAGCATGTTCAGAACCATGTTTCTGTGAATAACTCCTGAACCGTAAGTCCTAGACGCTCGCTCTTGGCTGCATTCGATTCAGCTCGTGGCAGCCAGTCTAAAAAACACTATCTTGGACTTCTCTGCATGTTTCCCAGGCGAGAAATTGGCAGCATGTTCAGAACCATGTTTCTGTGAATAACTCCTGAACCGTAAGTCCTAGACGCTCGATCTTGGCGGCATTCGTCTCAGCGCCTGGCAATTAGTATAGGAGCACTGTGTTTGACTTCTCTGGATGTTTCCCAGGCGAGTTATTGACAAGTAAATCCTAGACGCTCGATCTTGGTTATTTTCGCTTTCGCGGCTGGCAGTAAAAGAACCATGTTTCTGTGAATAACTCCTGAACCGTAAGTCCTAGACGCTCGCTCTTGGCTGCATTCGATTCAGCTCGTGGCAGCCAGTCTAAAAAACACTATCTTGGACTTCTCTGCATGTTTCCCAGGCGAGAAATTGGCAGCATGTTCAGAACCATGTTTCTGTGAATAACTCCTGAACCGTAAGTCCTA
>NW_027462775.1:0-29743 GCF_050947455.1 Rhinoderma darwinii
GCATATATCTATATACTGATAGCACACAGGCATATATCTATATACTGATAGCACACAGGCATATATCTATATACTGATAGTACACAGGCATACATCTATATACTGATAGTACACGGGCATATATCTATATACTGATAGCACACAGGCATATATCTATACACTGATAGAACACAGGCATATATCTATATACTGATAGCACACAGGCATATATCTATATACTGATAGTACACGGGCATATATCTATATACTGATAGTACACGGGCATATATCTATATACTGATAGTACACGGGCATATATCTATATACTGATAGCACACGGGCATATATCTATATACTGATAGTACACAGGCATATATCTATATACTGATAGTACACGGGCATATATCTATATACTGATAGTACACAGGCATATATCTATATACTGATAGCACACTGGCATATATCTATATACTGATAGTACACAGGCATATATCTATACACTGATAGTACACAGGCATATATCTATATACTGATAGTACACAGGCATATATCTATATACTGATAGTACACAGGCATATATCTATATACTGATAGCACACAGGCATATATCTATATACTGATAGCACACAGGCATATATCTATACACTGATAGTACACAGGCATATATCTATATACTGATAGCACACAGGCATATATCTATATACTGATAGCACACAGGCATATATCTATATACTGATAGTACACAGGCATATATCTATACACTGATAGTACACAGGCATACATCTATATACTGATAGTACACAGGCATATATCTATATACTGATAGCACACAGGCATATATCTATATACTGATAGCACACAGGCATATATCTATACACTGATAGCACACAGCCATATATCTATATACTGATAGTACACAGGCATATATCTATATACTGATAGTACACAGGCATATATCTATATACTGATAGCACACAGGCATATATCTATATACTGATAGCACACAGGCATATATCTATATACTGATAGTACACAGGCATATATCTATATACTGATAGCACACAGGCATATATCTATATACTGATAGCACACAGGCATATATCTATATACTGATAGCACACAGCCATATATCTATATACTGATAGCACACAGGCATATATCTATATACTGATATTACACAGGCATATATCTATATACTGATAGTACACAGGCATATATCTATATACTGATAGTACACAGGCATATATCTATATACTGATAGCACACAGGCATATATCTATATACTGATAGTACACAGGCATATATCTATATACTGATAGTACACAGGCATATATCTATATACTGATAGCACACAGGCATATATCTATATACTGATAGCACACAGCCATATATCTATATACTGATAGCACACAGGCATATATCTATATACTGATAGTACACAGGCATATATCTATATACTGATAGTACACAGGCATATATCTATATACTGATAGTACACAGGCATATATCTATATACTGATAGTACACAGGCATATATCTATATACTGATAGTACACAGGCATATATCTATATACTGATAGTACACAGGCATATATCTATATACTGATAGTACACAGGCATATATCTATATACTGATAGTACACAGGCATATATCTATATACTGATAGTACACAGGCATATATCTATATACTGATAGTACACAGGCATATATCTATATACTGATAGTACACAGGCATATATCTATATACTGATAGTACACAGGCATATATCTATATACTGATAGTACACAGGCATATATCTATATACTGATAGTACACAGGCATATATCTATATACTGATAGTACACAGGCATATATCTATATACTGATAGTACACAGGCATATATCTATATACTGATAGTACACAGGCAGATATCTATATACTGATAGTACACAGGCATATATCTATATACTGATAGTACACAGGCCTATATCTATATACTGATAGTACACAGGCCTATATCTATATACTGATAGCACACAGGCCTATATCTATACACTGATAGCACACAGGCATATATCTATACACTGATAGCACACAGGCATATATCTATACACTGATAGCACACAGGCCTATATCTATATACTGATAGCACACAGGCATATATCTATATACTGATAGTACACAGGCATATATCTATATACTGATAGTACACAGGCATATATCTATATACTGATAGTACACAGGCATATATCTATATACTGATAGCACACAGGCATATATCTATATACTGATAGCACACAGGCATATATCTATACACTGATAGAACACAGGCATATATTAGTACACAGCCATATATCTATATACTGATAGCACACAGGCATATATCTATATACTGATAGTACACAGGCATATATCTATATACTGATAGTACACAGGCATATATCTATATACTAATAGTACACAGGCATATATCTATATACTGATAGTACACAGGCGTATATCTATATACTGATAGTACACAGGCGTATATCTATATACTGATAGTACACAGGCATATATCTATATACTGATAGTACACAGGCATATATCTATATACTGATAGTACACAGGCATATATCTATATACTGATAGTACACAGGCATATATCTATACACTGATAGTACACAGGCATATATCTATATATGATAGTACACAGGCATATATCTATATACTGATAGTACACAGGCATATATCTATATACTGATAGTACACAGGCATATATCTATATACTGATAGTACACAGGCATATATCTATATACTGATAGTACACAGGCATATATCTATATACTGATAGTACACAGGTATATATCTATATACTGATAGCACACAGGTATATATCTATATACTGATAGCACACAGGCATATATCTATACACTGATAGAACACAGGCATATATTAGTACACAGCCATATATCTATATACTGATAGTACACAGGCATATATCTATACACTGATAGTACACAGGCATATATCTATATACTGATAGTACACAGGCATATATCTATACACTGATAGTACACAGGCATATATCTATACACTGATAGTACACAGGCATACATCTATATACTGATTGTACACAGGCATATATCTATATACTGATAGTACACAGGCATATATCTATACACTGATAGTACACAGGCATATATCTATATACTGATAGTACACAGGCATATATCTATATACTGATAGTACACAGGCATATATCTATATACTGATAGTACACAGGCATATATCTATACACTGATAGTACACAGGCATATATCTATATACTGATAGTACACAGGCATATATCTATATACTGATAGCACACAGGCATATATCTATATACTGATAGTACACAGGCATATATCTATATACTGATAGTACACAGGCATATATCTATACACTGATAGCACACAGGCATATATCTATATACTGATAGTACACTGGCATATATCTATATATTGATAGTACACAGGCATATATCTATATACTGATAGTACACAGGCATATATCTATACACTGATAATACACAGGCATATATCTATATACTGATAGTACACAGGCATATATCTATATACTGATAGTACACAGGCATATATCTATATACTGATAGTACACAGGCATATATCTATATACTAATAGTACACAGGCATATATCTATATACTGATAGTACACAGGCGTATATCTATATACTGATAGTACACAGGCGTATATCTATATACTGATAGTACACAGGCGTATATCTATATACTGATAGTACACAGGCGTATATCTATATACTGATAGTACACAGGCGTATATCTATATACTGATAGTACACAGGCATATATCTATATACTGATAGCACACAGGCATATATCTATATACTGATAGTACACAGGCATACATCTATATACTGATAGCACAGAGGCATATATCTATATACTGATAGTACACAGGCATACATCTATATACTGATAGCACAGAGGCATATATCTATATACTGATAGTACACAGGCACATATCTATATACTGATAGCACACAGGCATATATCTATATACTGATAGTACAGAGGCATATATCTATATACTGATAGTACACAGGCATATATCTATATACTGATAGTACACAGGCATATATCTATATACTGATAGTACACAGGCATATATCTATATACTGATAGCACACAGGCATATATCTATATACTGATAGTACACAGGCATATATCTATATACTGATAGCACACAGGCATATATCTATATACTGATAGCACACAGGCATATATCTATATACTGATAGCACACAGCCATATATCTATATACTGATAGCACACAGGCATATATCTATATACTGATAGCACACAGGCATATATCTATATACTGATAGCACACAGGCATATATCTATATACTGATAGCACACAGGCATATATCTATATACTGATAGTACACAGGCATATATCTATATACTGATATTACACAGGCATATATCTATATACTGATAGTACACAGGCATACATCTATATACTGATAGTACACAGGCATACATCTATATACTGATAGTACACAGGCATACATCTATATACTGATAGTACACAGGCATACATCTATATACTGATAGTACACAGGCATACATCTATATACTGATAGTACACAGGCATATATCTATATACTGATAGTACACAGGCATATATCTATATACTGATAGTACACAGGCATATATCTATATACTGATAGCACACAGGCATATATCTATATACTGATAGTACACAGGCATATATCTATATACTGATAGTACACAGGCGTATATCTATATACTGATAGTACACAGGCATATATCTATATACTGATAGTACACAGGCATATATCTATACACTGATAGAACACAGGCATATATTAGTACACAGCCATATATCTATATACTGATAGCACACAGGCATATATCTATATACTGATAGTACACAGGCATATATCTATATACTGATAGTACACAGGCATATATCTATATACTAATAGTACACAGGCATATATCTATATACTGATAGTACACAGGCGTATATCTATATACTGATAGTACACAGGCGTATATCTATATACTGATAGTACACAGGCATATATCTATATACTGATAGTACACAGGCATATATCTATATACTGATAGTACACAGGCATATATCTATACACTGATAATACACAGGCATATATCTATACACTGATAGTACACAGGCATATATCTATATACTGATAGTACACAGGCATATATCTATATACTGATAGTACACAGGCATATATCTATACACTGATAGTACACAGGCATATATCTATATACTGATAGCACACAGGCATATATCTATATACTGATAGTACACAGGCATATATCTATATACTGATAGTACACAGGCATATATCTATATACTGATAGTACACAGGCATATATCTATATACTGATAGTACACAGGCATATATCTATACACTGATAGTACACAGGCATATATCTATATACTGATAGTACACAGGCATATATCTATATACTGATAGCACACAGGCATATATCTATATACTGATAGTACACAGGCATATATCTATATACTGATAGTACACAGGCATATATCTATATACTGATAGTACACAGGCATATATCTATATACTGATAGTACACAGGCGTATATCTATATACTGATAGTACACAGGAGTATATCTATATACTGATAGTACACAGGCGTATATCTATATACTGATAGTACACAGGCATATATCTATATACTGATAGTACACAGGCATATATCTATATACTGATAGTACACAGGCATATATCTATACACTGATAATACACAGGCATATATCTATACACTGATAGTACACAGGCATATATCTATATACTGATAGCACACAGGCATATATCTATATACTGATAGCACACAGGCATATATCTATATACTGATAGCACACAGGCATATATCTATATACTGATAGTACACAGGCATATATCTATATACTGATAGTACACAGGCATATATCTATATACTGATAGTACACAGGCATACATCTATATACTGATAGTACACAGGCATATATCTATATACTGATAGTACACAGGCGTATATCTATATACTGATAGTACACAGGAGTATATCTATATACTGATAGTACACAGGCGTATATCTATATACTGATAGTACACAGGCATATATCTATATACTGATAGTACACAGGCGTATATCTATATACTGATAGTACACAGGAGTATATCTATATACTGATAGTACACAGGCATACATCTATATACTGATAGTACACAGGCATATATCTATATACTGATAGTACACAGGCGTATATCTATATACTGATAGTACACAGGAGTATATCTATATACTGATAGTACACAGGCGTATATCTATATACTGATAGTACACAGGCATATATCTATATACTGATAGTACACAGGCATATATCTATATACTGATAGTACACAGGCATATATCTATACACTGATAATAGATAATACAGAGGCATATATCTATACACTGATAGTACACAGGCATATATCTATATACTGATAGCACACAGGCATATATCTATATACTGATAGCACACAGGCATATATCTATATACTGATAGCACACAGGCATATATCTATATACTGATAGTACACAGGCATATATCTATATACTGATAGTACACAGGCATATATCTATATACTGATAGCACACAGGCATATATCTATATACTGATAGTACACAGGCATATATCTATATACTGATAGTACAAAGCCATATATCTATATACTGATAGCACACAGGCATATATCTATACACTGATAGTACACAGGCATATATCTATATACTGATAGCACACAGGCATATATCTATATACTGATAGCACACAGGCAATATATCTATATACTGATAGTACACAGGCATATATCTATATACTGATAGTACACAGGCATATATCTATATACTGATAGTACACAGGCATATATCTATATACTGATAGTACACAGGCATATATCTATATACTGATAGTACACGGGCATATATCTATATACTGATAGTACACGGGCATATATCTATATACTGATAGTACACGGGCATATATCTATATACTGATAGCACACGGGCATATATCTATATACTGATAGTACACAGGCATATATACTGATAGTACACGGGCATATATCTATATACTGATAGTACACAGGCATATATCTATATACTGATAGTACACAGGCATATATCTATATACTGATAGCACACAGGCATATATCTATACACTGATAGTACACAGGCATATATCTATATACTGATAGTACACAGGCATACATCTATATACTGATAGTACACGGGCATATATCTATATACTGATAGTACACAGGCATATATCTATATACTGATAGTACACGGGCATATATCTATATACTGATAGCACACAGGCATATATCTATATACTGATAGTACACGGGCATATATCTATATACTGATAGTACACAGGCATATATCTATATACTGATAGTACACAGGCATATATCTATATACTGATAGCACACAGGCATATATCTATATACTGATAGCACACAGGTATATATCTATATACTGATAGTACACAGGCATATATCTATATACTGATAGTACACAGGCATATATCTATATACTGATAGTACACAGGCATATATCTATATACTGATAGTACACAGGCATATATCTATATACTGATAGTACAGAGGCATATATCTATACACTGATAGTACACAGGCATATATCTATATACTGATAGTACACAGGCATATATCTATACACTGATAGTACACAGGCATATATCTATATACTGATAGTACACAGGCATATATCTATATACTGATAGCACACAGGCATATATCTATATACTGATAGCACACAGGCATATATCTATATACTGATAATACACAGGCATATATCTATATACTGATAGTACAGAGGCATATATCTATATACTGATAGTACAGAGGCATATATCTATATACTGATAGTACACAGGCATATATCTATATACTGATAATACACAGGCATATATCTATATACTGATAGTACACAGGCATATATCTATATACTGATAGTACACAGGCATATATCTATATACTGATAGTACACAGGCATATATCTATATACTGATAGTACACAGGCATATATCTATATACTGATAGTACACAGGCATATATCTATATACTGATAGTACACAGGCATATATCTATATACTGATAGTACACAGGCATATATCTATATACTGATAGTACACAGGCATATATCTATATACTGATAGTACACAGCCATATATCTATATACTGATAGCACACAGGCATATATCTATACACTGATAGTACACAGGCATATATCTATATACTGATAGCACACAGGCATATATCTATATACTGATAGCACACAGGCATATATCTATATACTGATAGTACACAGCAATATATCTATATACTGATAGAACACAGGCATATATTAGTACACAGCCATATATCTATATACTGATAGTACACAGGCATATATCTATATACTGATAGTACACGGGCATATATCTATATACTGATAGCACACAGGCATATATCTATATACTGATAGTACACAGGCATATATCTATATACTGATAGTACACGGGCATATATCTATATACTGATAGTACACAGGCATATATCTATATACTGATAGTACACAGGCATATATCTATATACTGATAGTACACTGGCATATATCTATATACTGATAGTACACAGGCATATATCTATATACTGATAGCACACAGGCATATATCTATATACTGATAGTACACAGGCATACATCTATATACTGATAGTACACGGGCATATATCTATATACTGATAGCACACAGGCATATATCTATACACTGATAGAACACAGGCATATATCTATATACTGATAGCACACAGGCATATATCTATATACTGATAGTACACGGGCATATATCTATATACTGATAGTACACGGGCATATATCTATATACTGATAGTACACGGGCATATATCTATATACTGATAGCACACGGGCATATATCTATATACTGATAGTACACGGGCATATATCTATATACTGATAGTACACGGGCATATATCTATATACTGATAGTACACAGGCATATATCTATATACTGATAGCACACTGGCATATATCTATATACTGATAGTACACAGGCATATATCTATACACTGATAGTACACAGGCATATATCTATATACTGATAGTACACAGGCATATATCTATATACTGATAGTACACAGGCATATATCTATATACTGATAGCACACAGGCATATATCTATATACTGATAGCACACAGGCATATATCTATACACTGATAGAACACAGGCATATATCTATATACTGATAGCACACAGGCATATATCTATATACTGATAGCACACAGGCATATATCTATATACTGATAGTACACAGGCATATATCTATACACTGATAGTACACAGGCATACATCTATATACTGATAGTACACAGGCATATATCTATATACTGATAGCACACAGGCATATATCTATATACTGATAGCACACAGGCATATATCTATACACTGATAGCACACAGCCATATATCTATATACTGATAGTACACAGGCATATATCTATATACTGATAGTACACAGGCATATATCTATATACTGATAGCACACAGGCATATATCTATATACTGATAGCACACAGGCATATATCTATATACTGATAGTACACAGGCATATATCTATATACTGATAGCACACAGGCATATATCTATATACTGATAGCACACAGGCATATATCTATATACTGATAGCACACAGCCATATATCTATATACTGATAGCACACAGGCATATATCTATATACTGATATTACACAGGCATATATCTATATACTGATAGTACACAGGCATATATCTATATACTGATAGTACACAGGCATATATCTATATACTGATAGCACACAGGCATATATCTATATACTGATAGTACACAGGCATATATCTATATACTGATAGTACACAGGCATATATCTATATACTGATAGCACACAGGCATATATCTATATACTGATAGCACACAGCCATATATCTATATACTGATAGCACACAGGCATATATCTATATACTGATAGTACACAGGCATATATCTATATACTGATAGTACACAGGCATATATCTATATACTGATAGTACACAGGCATATATCTATATACTGATAGTACACAGGCATATATCTATATACTGATAGTACACAGGCATATATCTATATACTGATAGTACACAGGCATATATCTATATACTGATAGTACACAGGCATATATCTATATACTGATAGTACACAGGCATATATCTATATACTGATAGTACACAGGCATATATCTATATACTGATAGTACACAGGCATATATCTATATACTGATAGTACACAGGCATATATCTATATACTGATAGTACACAGGCATATATCTATATACTGATAGTACACAGGCATATATCTATATACTGATAGTACACAGGCATATATCTATATACTGATAGTACACAGGCATATATCTATATACTGATAGTACACAGGCATATATCTATATACTGATAGTACACAGGCAGATATCTATATACTGATAGTACACAGGCATATATCTATATACTGATAGTACACAGGCCTATATCTATATACTGATAGTACACAGGCCTATATCTATATACTGATAGCACACAGGCCTATATCTATACACTGATAGCACACAGGCATATATCTATACACTGATAGCACACAGGCATATATCTATACACTGATAGCACACAGGCCTATATCTATATACTGATAGCACACAGGCATATATCTATATACTGATAGTACACAGGCATATATCTATATACTGATAGTACACAGGCATATATCTATATACTGATAGTACACAGGCATATATCTATATACTGATAGTACACAGGCATATATCTATATACTGATAGTACACAGGCATATATCTATATACTGATAGCACACAGGCATATATCTATATACTGATAGCACACAGGCATATATCTATACACTGATAGAACACAGGCATATATTAGTACACAGCCATATATCTATATACTGATAGCACACAGGCATATATCTATATACTGATAGTACACAGGCATATATCTATATACTGATAGTACACAGGCATATATCTATATACTAATAGTACACAGGCATATATCTATATACTGATAGTACACAGGCGTATATCTATATACTGATAGTACACAGGCGTATATCTATATACTGATAGTACACAGGCGTATATCTATATACTGATAGTACACAGGCATATATCTATATACTGATAGTACACAGGCATATATCTATATACTGATAGTACACAGGCATATATCTATACACTGATAGTACACAGGCATATATCTATACACTGATAGTACACAGGCATATATCTATATACTGATAGTACACAGGCATATATCTATATACTGATAGTACACAGGCATATATCTATATACTGATAGTACACAGGCATATATCTATATACTGATAGTACACAGGCATATATCTATATACTGATAGTACACAGGCATATATCTATATACTGATAGTACACAGGTATATATCTATATACTGATAGCACACAGGTATATATCTATATACTGATAGCACACAGGCATATATCTATACACTGATAGAACACAGGCATATATTAGTACACAGCCATATATCTATATACTGATAGTACACAGGCATATATCTATACACTGATAGTACACAGGCATATATCTATATACTGATAGTACACAGGCATATATCTATACACTGATAGTACACAGGCATATATCTATACACTGATAGTACACAGGCATACATCTATATACTGATTGTACACAGGCATATATCTATATACTGATAGTACACAGGCATATATCTATACACTGATAGTACACAGGCATATATCTATATACTGATAGTACACAGGCATATATCTATATACTGATAGTACACAGGCATATATCTATATACTGATAGTACACAGGCATATATCTATACACTGATAGTACACAGGCATATATCTATATACTGATAGTACACAGGCATATATCTATATACTGATAGCACACAGGCATATATCTATATACTGATAGTACACAGGCATATATCTATATACTGATAGTACACAGGCATATATCTATACACTGATAGCACACAGGCATATATCTATATACTGATAGTACACTGGCATATATCTATATATTGATAGTACACAGGCATATATCTATATACTGATAGTACACAGGCATATATCTATACACTGATAATACACAGGCATATATCTATATACTGATAGTACACAGGCATATATCTATATACTGATAGTACACAGGCATATATCTATATACTGATAGTACACAGGCATATATCTATATACTAATAGTACACAGGCATATATCTATATACTGATAGTACACAGGCGTATATCTATATACTGATAGTACACAGGCGTATATCTATATACTGATAGTACACAGGCGTATATCTATATACTGATAGTACACAGGCGTATATCTATATACTGATAGTACACAGGCGTATATCTATATACTGATAGTACACAGGCATATATCTATATACTGATAGCACACAGGCATATATCTATATACTGATAGTACACAGGCATACATCTATATACTGATAGCACAGAGGCATATATCTATATACTGATAGTACACAGGCATACATCTATATACTGATAGCACAGAGGCATATATCTATATACTGATAGTACACAGGCACATATCTATATACTGATAGCACACAGGCATATATCTATATACTGATAGTACAGAGGCATATATCTATATACTGATAGTACACAGGCATATATCTATATACTGATAGTACACAGGCATATATCTATATACTGATAGCACACAGGCATATATCTATATACTGATAGCACACAGGCATATATCTATATACTGATAGTACACAGGCATATATCTATATACTGATAGCACACAGGCATATATCTATATACTGATAGCACACAGGCATATATCTATATACTGATAGCACACAGCCATATATCTATATACTGATAGCACACAGGCATATATCTATATACTGATAGTACACAGGCATATATCTATATACTGATAGTACACAGGCATATATCTATATACTGATAGTACACAGGCATATATCTATATACTGATAGTACACAGGCATATATCTATATACTGATAGTACACAGGCATATATCTATATACTGATAGTACACAGGCATATATCTATATACTGATAGTACACAGGCATATATCTATATACTGATAGTACACAGGCATATATCTATATACTGATAGTACACAGGCATATATCTATATACTGATAGTACACAGGCATATATCTATATACTGATAGTACACAGGCATATATCTATATACTGATAGTACACAGGCATATATCTATATACTGATAGTACACAGGCATATATCTATATACTGATAGTACACAGGCAGATATCTATATACTGATAGTACACAGGCATATATCTATATACTGATAGTACACAGGCCTATATCTATATACTGATAGTACACAGGCCTATATCTATATACTGATAGCACACAGGCCTATATCTATACACTGATAGCACACAGGCATATATCTATATACTGATAGCACACAGCCATATATCTATATACTGATAGCACACAGGCATATATCTATATACTGATAGTACACAGGCATATATCTATATACTGATAGTACACAGGCATATATCTATATACTGATAGTACACAGGCATATATCTATATACTGATAGTACACAGGCATATATCTATATACTGATAGTACACAGGCATATATCTATATACTGATAGTACACAGGCATATATCTATATACTGATAGTACACAGGCATATATCTATATACTGATAGTACACAGGCATATATCTATATACTGATAGTACACAGGCATATATCTATATACTGATAGTACACAGGCATATATCTATATACTGATAGTACACAGGCATATATCTATATACTGATAGTACACAGGCATATATCTATATACTGATAGTACACAGGCATATATCTATATACTGATAGTACACAGGCATATATCTATATACTGATAGTACACAGGCATATATCTATATACTGATAGTACACAGGCATATATCTATATACTGATAGTACACAGGCAGATATCTATATACTGATAGTACACAGGCATATATCTATATACTGATAGTACACAGGCCTATATCTATATACTGATAGTACACAGGCCTATATCTATATACTGATAGCACACAGGCCTATATCTATACACTGATAGCACACAGGCATATATCTATACACTGATAGCACACAGGCATATATCTATACACTGATAGCACACAGGCCTATATCTATATACTGATAGCACACAGGCATATATCTATATACTGATAGTACACAGGCATATATCTATATACTGATAGTACACAGGCATATATCTATATACTGATAGTACACAGGCATATATCTATATACTGATAGTACACAGGCATATATCTATATACTGATAGTACACAGGCATATATCTATATACTGATAGCACACAGGCATATATCTATATACTGATAGCACACAGGCATATATCTATACACTGATAGAACACAGGCATATATTAGTACACAGCCATATATCTATATACTGATAGCACACAGGCATATATCTATATACTGATAGTACACAGGCATATATCTATATACTGATAGTACACAGGCATATATCTATATACTAATAGTACACAGGCATATATCTATATACTGATAGTACACAGGCGTATATCTATATACTGATAGTACACAGGCGTATATCTATATACTGATAGTACACAGGCGTATATCTATATACTGATAGTACACAGGCATATATCTATATACTGATAGTACACAGGCATATATCTATATACTGATAGTACACAGGCATATATCTATATACTGATAGTACACAGGCATATATCTATACACTGATAGTACACAGGCATATATCTATATACTGATAGTACACAGGCATATATCTATATACTGATAGTACACAGGCATATATCTATATACTGATAGTACACAGGCATATATCTATATACTGATAGTACACAGGCATATATCTATATACTGATAGTACACAGGCATATATCTATATACTGATAGTACACAGGTATATATCTATATACTGATAGCACACAGGTATATATCTATATACTGATAGCACACAGGCATATATCTATACACTGATAGAACACAGGCATATATTAGTACACAGCCATATATCTATATACTGATAGTACACAGGCATATATCTATACACTGATAGTACACAGGCATATATCTATATACTGATAGTACACAGGCATATATCTATACACTGATAGTACACAGGCATATATCTATACACTGATAGTACACAGGCATACATCTATATACTGATTGTACACAGGCATATATCTATATACTGATAGTACACAGGCATATATCTATACACTGATAGTACACAGGCATATATCTATATACTGATAGTACACAGGCATATATCTATATACTGATAGTACACAGGCATATATCTATATACTGATAGTACACAGGCATATATCTATACACTGATAGTACACAGGCATATATCTATATACTGATAGTACACAGGCATATATCTATATACTGATAGCACACAGGCATATATCTATATACTGATAGTACACAGGCATATATCTATATACTGATAGTACACAGGCATATATCTATACACTGATAGCACACAGGCATATATCTATATACTGATAGTACACTGGCATATATCTATATATTGATAGTACACAGGCATATATCTATATACTGATAGTACACAGGCATATATCTATACACTGATAATACACAGGCATATATCTATATACTGATAGTACACAGGCATATATCTATATACTGATAGTACACAGGCATATATCTATATACTGATAGTACACAGGCATATATCTATATACTAATAGTACACAGGCATATATCTATATACTGATAGTACACAGGCGTATATCTATATACTGATAGTACACAGGCGTATATCTATATACTGATAGTACACAGGCGTATATCTATATACTGATAGTACACAGGCGTATATCTATATACTGATAGTACACAGGCGTATATCTATATACTGATAGTACACAGGCATATATCTATATACTGATAGCACACAGGCATATATCTATATACTGATAGTACACAGGCATACATCTATATACTGATAGCACAGAGGCATATATCTATATACTGATAGTACACAGGCATACATCTATATACTGATAGCACAGAGGCATATATCTATATACTGATAGTACACAGGCACATATCTATATACTGATAGCACACAGGCATATATCTATATACTGATAGTACAGAGGCATATATCTATATACTGATAGTACACAGGCATATATCTATATACTGATAGTACACAGGCATATATCTATATACTGATAGTACACAGGCATATATCTATATACTGATAGCACACAGGCATATATCTATATACTGATAGTACACAGGCATATATCTATATACTGATAGCACACAGGCATATATCTATATACTGATAGCACACAGGCATATATCTATATACTGATAGCACACAGCCATATATCTATATACTGATAGCACACAGGCATATATCTATATACTGATAGCACACAGGCATATATCTATATACTGATAGCACACAGGCATATATCTATATACTGATAGCACACAGGCATATATCTATATACTGATAGTACACAGGCATATATCTATATACTGATAGTACACAGGCATATATCTATATACTGATAGTACACAGGCATACATCTATATACTGATAGTACACAGGCATACATCTATATACTGATAGTACACAGGCATACATCTATATACTGATAGTACACAGGCATACATCTATATACTGATAGTACACAGGCATACATCTATATACTGATAGTACACAGGCATATATCTATATACTGATAGTACACAGGCATATATCTATATACTGATAGTACACAGGCATATATCTATATACTGATAGTACACAGGCATATATCTATATACTGATAGTACACAGGCATATATCTATATACTGATAGTACACAGGCATATATCTATATACTGATAGTACACAGGCATATATCTATATACTGATAGTACACAGGTATATATCTATATACTGATAGCACACAGGTATATATCTATATACTGATAGCACACAGGCATATATCTATACACTGATAGAACACAGGCATATATTAGTACACAGCCATATATCTATATACTGATAGTACACAGGCATATATCTATACACTGATAGTACACAGGCATATATCTATATACTGATAGTACACAGGCATATATCTATACACTGATAGTACACAGGCATATATCTATACACTGATAGTACACAGGCATACATCTATATACTGATTGTACACAGGCATATATCTATATACTGATAGTACACAGGCATATATCTATACACTGATAGTACACAGGCATATATCTATATACTGATAGTACACAGGCATATATCTATATACTGATAGTACACAGGCATATATCTATATACTGATAGTACACAGGCATATATCTATACACTGATAGTACACAGGCATATATCTATATACTGATAGTACACAGGCATATATCTATATACTGATAGCACACAGGCATATATCTATATACTGATAGTACACAGGCATATATCTATATACTGATAGTACACAGGCATATATCTATACACTGATAGCACACAGGCATATATCTATATACTGATAGTACACTGGCATATATCTATATATTGATAGTACACAGGCATATATCTATATACTGATAGTACACAGGCATATATCTATACACTGATAATACACAGGCATATATCTATATACTGATAGTACACAGGCATATATCTATATACTGATAGTACACAGGCATATATCTATATACTGATAGTACACAGGCATATATCTATATACTAATAGTACACAGGCATATATCTATATACTGATAGTACACAGGCGTATATCTATATACTGATAGTACACAGGCGTATATCTATATACTGATAGTACACAGGCGTATATCTATATACTGATAGTACACAGGCGTATATCTATATACTGATAGTACACAGGCATATATCTATATACTGATAGCACACAGGCATATATCTATATACTGATAGTACACAGGCATACATCTATATACTGATAGCACAGAGGCATATATCTATATACTGATAGTACACAGGCATACATCTATATACTGATAGCACAGAGGCATATATCTATATACTGATAGTACACAGGCACATATCTATATACTGATAGCACACAGGCATATATCTATATACTGATAGTACAGAGGCATATATCTATATACTGATAGTACACAGGCATATATCTATATACTGATAGTACACAGGCATATATCTATATACTGATAGTACACAGGCATATATCTATATACTGATAGCACACAGGCATATATCTATATACTGATAGTACACAGGCATATATCTATATACTGATAGCACACAGGCATATATCTATATACTGATAGCACACAGGCATATATCTATATACTGATAGCACACAGCCATATATCTATATACTGATAGCACACAGGCATATATCTATATACTGATAGCACACAGGCATATATCTATATACTGATAGCACACAGGCATATATCTATATACTGATAGCACACAGGCATATATCTATATACTGATAGTACACAGGCATATATCTATATACTGATAGTACACAGGCATATATCTATATACTGATAGTACACAGGCATACATCTATATACTGATAGTACACAGGCATACATCTATATACTGATAGTACACAGGCATACATCTATATACTGATAGTACACAGGCATACATCTATATACTGATAGTACACAGGCATACATCTATATACTGATAGTACACAGGCATATATCTATATACTGATAGTACACAGGCATATATCTATATACTGATAGTACACAGGCATATATCTATATACTGATAGCACACAGGCATATATCTATATACTGATAGTACACAGGCATATATCTATATACTGATAGTACACAGGCGTATATCTATATACTGATAGTACACAGGCATATATCTATATACTGATAGTACACAGGCATATATCTATACACTGATAGAACACAGGCATATATTAGTACACAGCCATATATCTATATACTGATAGCACACAGGCATATATCTATATACTGATAGTACACAGGCATATATCTATATACTGATAGTACACAGGCATATATCTATATACTAATAGTACACAGGCATATATCTATATACTGATAGTACACAGGCGTATATCTATATACTGATAGTACACAGGCGTATATCTATATACTGATAGTACACAGGCATATATCTATATACTGATAGTACACAGGCATATATCTATATACTGATAGTACACAGGCATATATCTATACACTGATAATACACAGGCATATATCTATATACTGATAGCACACAGCCATATATCTATATACTGATAGCACACAGGCATATATCTATATACTGATAGCACACAGGCATATATCTATATACTGATAGCACACAGCCATATATCTATATACTGATAGCACACAGGCATATATCTATATACTGATAGCACACAGGCATATATCTATATACTGATAGCACACAGGCATATATCTATATACTGATAGCACACAGGCATATATCTATATACTGATAGTACACAGGCATATATCTATATACTGATAGTACACAGGCATATATCTATATACTGATAGTACACAGGCATACATCTATATACTGATAGTACACAGGCATACATCTATATACTGATAGTACACAGGCATACATCTATATACTGATAGTACACAGGCATACATCTATATACTGATAGTACACAGGCATACATCTATATACTGATAGTACACAGGCATATATCTATATACTGATAGTACACAGGCATATATCTATATACTGATAGTACACAGGCATATATCTATATACTGATAGCACACAGGCATATATCTATATACTGATAGTACACAGGCATATATCTATATACTGATAGTACACAGGCGTATATCTATATACTGATAGTACACAGGCATATATCTATATACTGATAGTACACAGGCATATATCTATACACTGATAGAACACAGGCATATATTAGTACACAGCCATATATCTATATACTGATAGCACACAGGCATATATCTATATACTGATAGTACACAGGCATATATCTATATACTGATAGTACACAGGCATATATCTATATACTAATAGTACACAGGCATATATCTATATACTGATAGTACACAGGCGTATATCTATATACTGATAGTACACAGGCGTATATCTATATACTGATAGTACACAGGCATATATCTATATACTGATAGTACACAGGCATATATCTATATACTGATAGTACACAGGCATATATCTATACACTGATAATACACAGGCATATATCTATACACTGATAGTACACAGGCATATATCTATATACTGATAGTACACAGGCATATATCTATATACTGATAGTACACAGGCATATATCTATACACTGATAGTACACAGGCATATATCTATATACTGATAGCACACAGGCATATATCTATATACTGATAGTACACAGGCATATATCTATATACTGATAGTACACAGGCATATATCTATATACTGATAGTACACAGGCATATATCTATATACTGATAGTACACAGGCATATATCTATATACTGATAGTACACAGGCATATATCTATACACTGATAGTACACAGGCATATATCTATATACTGATAGTACACAGGCATATATCTATATACTGATAGCACACAGGCATATATCTATATACTGATAGTACACAGGCATATATCTATATACTGATAGTACACAGGCATATATCTATATACTGATAGTACACAGGCATATATCTATATACTGATAGTACACAGGCGTATATCTATATACTGATAGTACACAGGAGTATATCTATATACTGATAGTACACAGGCGTATATCTATATACTGATAGTACACAGGCATATATCTATATACTGATAGTACACAGGCATATATCTATATACTGATAGTACACAGGCATATATCTATACACTGATAATACACAGGCATATATCTATACACTGATAGTACACAGGCATATATCTATATACTGATAGCACACAGGCATATATCTATATACTGATAGCACACAGGCATATATCTATATACTGATAGCACACAGGCATATATCTATATACTGATAGTACACAGGCATATATCTATATACTGATAGTACACAGGCATATATCTATATACTGATAGTACACAGGCATACATCTATATACTGATAGTACACAGGCATATATCTATATACTGATAGTACACAGGCGTATATCTATATACTGATAGTACACAGGCATATATCTATATACTGATAGTACACAGGCGTATATCTATATACTGATAGTACACAGGCATATATCTATATACTGATAGTACACAGGCATATATCTATATACTGATAGTACACAGGCATATATCTATATACTGATAGCACACAGGCATATATCTATATACTGATAGCACACAGGCATATATCTATATACTGATAGCACACAGGCATATATCTATATACTGATAGTACACAGGCATATATCTATATACTGATAGTACACAGGCATATATCTATATACTGATAGTACACAGGCGTATATCTATATACTGATAGTACACAGGAGTATATCTATATACTGATAGTACACAGGCGTATATCTATATACTGATAGTACACAGGCGTATATCTATATACTGATAGTACACAGGCATATATCTATATACTGATAGTACACAGGCATATATCTATATACTGATAGCACACAGGCATATATCTATATACTGATAGCACACAGCCATATATCTATATACTGATAGCACACAGGCATATATCTATATACTGATAGCACACAGGCATATATCTATATACTGATAGTACACAGGCATATATCTATATACTGATAGTACACAGGCATATATCTATATACTGATAGTACACAGGCATATATCTATATACTGATAGTACACAGGTATATATCTATATACTGATAGCACACAGGCATATATTAGTACACAGCCATATATCTATATACTGATAGCACACAGGCATATATCTATATACTGATAGTACACAGGTATATATCTATACACTGATAGAACACAGGCATATATTAGTACACAGCCATATATCTATATACTGATAGCACACAGGCATATATCTATATACTGATAGTACACAGGCATATATCTATATACTAATAGTACACAGGCGTATATCTATATACTGATAGTACACAGGCGTATATCTATATACTGATAGTACACAGGCATATATCTATATACTGATAGCACACAGGCATATATCTATATACTGATAGCACACAGGCATATATCTATATACTGATAGTACACAGGCATATATCTATATACTGATAGTACACAGGCATATATCTATATACTGATAGCACACAGGCATATATCTATATACTGATAGTACACAGGCATATATCTATATACTGATAGCACACAGGCATATATCTATATACTGATAGCACACAGGCATATATCTATATACTGATAGCACACAGCCATATATCTATATACTGATAGCACACAGGCATATATCTATATACTGATATTACACAGGCATATATCTATATACTGATAGTACACAGGCATATATCTATATACTGATAGTACACAGGCATATATCTATATACTGATAGCACACAGGCATATATCTATATACTGATAGTACACAGGCATATATCTATATACTGATAGTACACAGGCATATATCTATATACTGATAGCACACAGGCATATATCTATATACTGATAGCACACAGCCATATATCTATATACTGATAGCACACAGGCATATATCTATATACTGATAGTACACAGGCATATATCTATATACTGATAGTACACAGGCATATATCTATATACTGATAGTACACAGGCATATATCTATATACTGATAGTACACAGGCATATATCTATATACTGATAGTACACAGGCATATATCTATATACTGATAGTACACAGGCATATATCTATATACTGATAGTACACAGGCATATATCTATATACTGATAGTACACAGGCATATATCTATATACTGATAGTACACAGGCATATATCTATATACTGATAGTACACAGGCATATATCTATATACTGATAGTACACAGGCATATATCTATATACTGATAGTACACAGGCATATATCTATATACTGATAGTACACAGGCATATATCTATATACTGATAGTACACAGGCATATATCTATATACTGATAGTACACAGGCATATATCTATATACTGATAGTACACAGGCATATATCTATATACTGATAGTACACAGGCAGATATCTATATACTGATAGTACACAGGCATATATCTATATACTGATAGTACACAGGCCTATATCTATATACTGATAGTACACAGGCCTATATCTATATACTGATAGCACACAGGCCTATATCTATACACTGATAGCACACAGGCATATATCTATACACTGATAGCACACAGGCATATATCTATACACTGATAGCACACAGGCCTATATCTATATACTGATAGCACACAGGCATATATCTATATACTGATAGTACACAGGCATATATCTATATACTGATAGTACACAGGCATATATCTATATACTGATAGTACACAGGCATATATCTATATACTGATAGTACACAGGCATATATCTATATACTGATAGTACACAGGCATATATCTATATACTGATAGCACACAGGCATATATCTATATACTGATAGCACACAGGCATATATCTATACACTGATAGAACACAGGCATATATTAGTACACAGCCATATATCTATATACTGATAGCACACAGGCATATATCTATATACTGATAGTACACAGGCATATATCTATATACTGATAGTACACAGGCATATATCTATATACTAATAGTACACAGGCATATATCTATATACTGATAGTACACAGGCGTATATCTATATACTGATAGTACACAGGCGTATATCTATATACTGATAGTACACAGGCGTATATCTATATACTGATAGTACACAGGCATATATCTATATACTGATAGTACACAGGCATATATCTATATACTGATAGTACACAGGCATATATCTATATACTGATAGTACACAGGCATATATCTATACACTGATAGTACACAGGCATATATCTATATACTGATAGTACACAGGCATATATCTATATACTGATAGTACACAGGCATATATCTATATACTGATAGTACACAGGCATATATCTATATACTGATAGTACACAGGCATATATCTATATACTGATAGTACACAGGCATATATCTATATACTGATAGTACACAGGTATATATCTATATACTGATAGCACACAGGTATATATCTATATACTGATAGCACACAGGCATATATCTATACACTGATAGAACACAGGCATATATTAGTACACAGCCATATATCTATATACTGATAGTACACAGGCATATATCTATACACTGATAGTACACAGGCATATATCTATATACTGATAGTACACAGGCATATATCTATACACTGATAGTACACAGGCATATATCTATACACTGATAGTACACAGGCATACATCTATATACTGATTGTACACAGGCATATATCTATATACTGATAGTACACAGGCATATATCTATACACTGATAGTACACAGGCATATATCTATATACTGATAGTACACAGGCATATATCTATATACTGATAGTACACAGGCATATATCTATATACTGATAGTACACAGGCATATATCTATACACTGATAGTACACAGGCATATATCTATATACTGATAGTACACAGGCATATATCTATATACTGATAGCACACAGGCATATATCTATATACTGATAGTACACAGGCATATATCTATATACTGATAGTACACAGGCATATATCTATACACTGATAGCACACAGGCATATATCTATATACTGATAGTACACTGGCATATATCTATATATTGATAGTACACAGGCATATATCTATATACTGATAGTACACAGGCATATATCTATACACTGATAATACACAGGCATATATCTATATACTGATAGTACACAGGCATATATCTATATACTGATAGTACACAGGCATATATCTATATACTGATAGTACACAGGCATATATCTATATACTAATAGTACACAGGCATATATCTATATACTGATAGTACACAGGCGTATATCTATATACTGATAGTACACAGGCGTATATCTATATACTGATAGTACACAGGCGTATATCTATATACTGATAGTACACAGGCGTATATCTATATACTGATAGTACACAGGCGTATATCTATATACTGATAGTACACAGGCATATATCTATATACTGATAGCACACAGGCATATATCTATATACTGATAGTACACAGGCATACATCTATATACTGATAGCACAGAGGCATATATCTATATACTGATAGTACACAGGCATACATCTATATACTGATAGCACAGAGGCATATATCTATATACTGATAGTACACAGGCACATATCTATATACTGATAGCACACAGGCATATATCTATATACTGATAGTACAGAGGCATATATCTATATACTGATAGTACACAGGCATATATCTATATACTGATAGTACACAGGCATATATCTATATACTGATAGTACACAGGCATATATCTATATACTGATAGCACACAGGCATATATCTATATACTGATAGTACACAGGCATATATCTATATACTGATAGCACACAGGCATATATCTATATACTGATAGCACACAGGCATATATCTATATACTGATAGCACACAGCCATATATCTATATACTGATAGCACACAGGCATATATCTATATACTGATAGTACACAGGCATATATCTATATACTGATAGTACACAGGCATATATCTATATACTGATAGTACACAGGCATATATCTATATACTGATAGTACACAGGCATATATCTATATACTGATAGTACACAGGCATATATCTATATACTGATAGTACACAGGCATATATCTATATACTGATAGTACACAGGCATATATCTATATACTGATAGTACACAGGCATATATCTATATACTGATAGTACACAGGCATATATCTATATACTGATAGTACACAGGCATATATCTATATACTGATAGTACACAGGCATATATCTATATACTGATAGTACACAGGCATATATCTATATACTGATAGTACACAGGCATATATCTATATACTGATAGTACACAGGCAGATATCTATATACTGATAGTACACAGGCATATATCTATATACTGATAGTACACAGGCCTATATCTATATACTGATAGTACACAGGCCTATATCTATATACTGATAGCACACAGGCCTATATCTATACACTGATAGCACACAGGCATATATCTATATACTGATAGCACACAGCCATATATCTATATACTGATAGCACACAGGCATATATCTATATACTGATAGTACACAGGCATATATCTATATACTGATAGTACACAGGCATATATCTATATACTGATAGTACACAGGCATATATCTATATACTGATAGTACACAGGCATATATCTATATACTGATAGTACACAGGCATATATCTATATACTGATAGTACACAGGCATATATCTATATACTGATAGTACACAGGCATATATCTATATACTGATAGTACACAGGCATATATCTATATACTGATAGTACACAGGCATATATCTATATACTGATAGTACACAGGCATATATCTATATACTGATAGTACACAGGCATATATCTATATACTGATAGTACACAGGCATATATCTATATACTGATAGCACACAGGCATATATCTATACACTGATAGCACACAGGCATATATCTATACACTGATAGCACACAGGCCTATATCTATATACTGATAGCACACAGGCATATATCTATATACTGATAGTACACAGGCATATATCTATATACTGATAGTACACAGGCATATATCTATATACTGATAGTACACAGGCATATATCTATATACTGATAGTACACAGGCATATATCTATATACTGATAGTACACAGGCATATATCTATATACTGATAGCACACAGGCATATATCTATATACTGATAGCACACAGGCATATATCTATACACTGATAGAACACAGGCATATATTAGTACACAGCCATATATCTATATACTGATAGCACACAGGCATATATCTATATACTGATAGTACACAGGCATATATCTATATACTGATAGTACACAGGCATATATCTATATACTAATAGTACACAGGCATATATCTATATACTGATAGTACACAGGCGTATATCTATATACTGATAGTACACAGGCGTATATCTATATACTGATAGTACACAGGCGTATATCTATATACTGATAGTACACAGGCATATATCTATATACTGATAGTACACAGGCATATATCTATATACTGATAGTACACAGGCATATATCTATATACTGATAGTACACAGGCATATATCTATACACTGATAGTACACAGGCATATATCTATATACTGATAGTACACAGGCATATATCTATATACTGATAGTACACAGGCATATATCTATATACTGATAGTACACAGGCATATATCTATATACTGATAGTACACAGGCATATATCTATATACTGATAGTACACAGGCATATATCTATATACTGATAGTACACAGGTATATATCTATATACTGATAGCACACAGGTATATATCTATATACTGATAGCACACAGGCATATATCTATACACTGATAGAACACAGGCATATATTAGTACACAGCCATATATCTATATACTGATAGTACACAGGCATATATCTATACACTGATAGTACACAGGCATATATCTATATACTGATAGTACACAGGCATATATCTATACACTGATAGTACACAGGCATATATCTATACACTGATAGTACACAGGCATACATCTATATACTGATTGTACACAGGCATATATCTATATACTGATAGTACACAGGCATATATCTATACACTGATAGTACACAGGCATATATCTATATACTGATAGTACACAGGCATATATCTATATACTGATAGTACACAGGCATATATCTATATACTGATAGTACACAGGCATATATCTATACACTGATAGTACACAGGCATATATCTATATACTGATAGTACACAGGCATATATCTATATACTGATAGCACACAGGCATATATCTATATACTGATAGTACACAGGCATATATCTATATACTGATAGTACACAGGCATATATCTATACACTGATAGCACACAGGCATATATCTATATACTGATAGTACACTGGCATATATCTATATATTGATAGTACACAGGCATATATCTATATACTGATAGTACACAGGCATATATCTATACACTGATAATACACAGGCATATATCTATATACTGATAGTACACACACATATATCTATATACTGATAGTACACAGGCATATATCTATATACTGATAGTACACAGGCATATATCTATATACTAATAGTACACAGGCATATATCTATATACTGATAGTACACAGGCGTATATCTATATACTGATAGTACACAGGCGTATATCTATATACTGATAGTACACAGGCGTATATCTATATACTGATAGTACACAGGCGTATATCTATATACTGATAGTACACAGGCGTATATCTATATACTGATAGTACACAGGCATATATCTATATACTGATAGCACACAGGCATATATCTATATACTGATAGTACACAGGCATACATCTATATACTGATAGCACAGAGGCATATATCTATATACTGATAGTACACAGGCATACATCTATATACTGATAGCACAGAGGCATATATCTATATACTGATAGTACACAGGCACATATCTATATACTGATAGCACACAGGCATATATCTATATACTGATAGTACAGAGGCATATATCTATATACTGATAGTACACAGGCATATATCTATATACTGATAGTACACAGGCATATATCTATATACTGATAGTACACAGGCATATATCTATATACTGATAGCACACAGGCATATATCTATATACTGATAGTACACAGGCATATATCTATATACTGATAGCACACAGGCATATATCTATATACTGATAGCACACAGGCATATATCTATATACTGATAGCACACAGCCATATATCTATATACTGATAGCACACAGGCATATATCTATATACTGATAGCACACAGGCATATATCTATATACTGATAGCACACAGGCATATATCTATATACTGATAGCACACAGGCATATATCTATATACTGATAGTACACAGGCATATATCTATATACTGATAGTACACAGGCATATATCTATATACTGATAGTACACAGGCATACATCTATATACTGATAGTACACAGGCATACATCTATATACTGATAGTACACAGGCATACATCTATATACTGATAGTACACAGGCATACATCTATATACTGATAGTACACAGGCATACATCTATATACTGATAGTACACAGGCATATATCTATATACTGATAGTACACAGGCATATATCTATATACTGATAGTACACAGGCATATATCTATATACTGATAGTACACAGG
>NW_027462776.1:0-29742 GCF_050947455.1 Rhinoderma darwinii
AAGTCCAAGATAGTGTTTTTTAGACTGGCTGCCACGAGCTGAATCGAATGCAGCCAAGAGCGAGCGTCTAGGACTTACGGTTCAGGAGTTATTCACAGAAACATGGTTCTGAACATGCTGCCAATTGCTCGCCTGGGAAACATGCAGAGAAGTCCAAGATAGTGTTTTTTAGACTGGCTGCCACGAGCTGAATCGAATGCAGCCAAGAGCGAGCGTCTAGGACTTACGGTTCAGGAGTTATTCACAGAAACATGGTTCTGAACATGCTGCCAATTGCTCGCCTGGGAAACATGCAGAGAAGTCCAAGATAGTGTTTTTTAGACTGGCTGCCACGAGCTGAATCGAATGCAGCCAAGAGCGAGCGTCTAGGACTTACGGTTCAGGAGTTATTCACAGAAACATGGTTCTTTTACTGCCAGCCGCGAAAGCGAAAATAACCAAGATCGAGCGTCTAGGATTTACTTGTCAATAACTCGCCTGGGAAACATCCAGAGAAGTCAAACACAGTGCTCCTATACTAATTGCCAGGCGCTGAGACGAATGCCGCCAAGATCGAGCGTCTAGGACTTACGGTTCAGGAGTTATTCACAGAAACATGGTTCTGAACATGCTGCCAATTTCTCGCCTGGGAAACATGCAGAGAAGTCCAAGATAGTGTTTTTTAGACTGGCTGCCACGAGCTGAATCGAATGCAGCCAAGAGCGAGCGTCTAGGACTTACGGTTCAGGAGTTATTCACAGAAACATGGTTCTTTTACTGCCAGCCGCGAAAGCGAAAATAACCAAGATCGAGCGTCTAGGATTTACTTGTCAATAACTCGCCTGGGAAACATCCAGAGAAGTCAAACACAGTGCTCCTATACTAATTGCCAGGCGCTGAGACGAATGCCGCCAAGATCGAGCGTCTAGGACTTACGGTTCAGGAGTTATTCACAGAAACATGGTTCTGAACATGCTGCCAATTTCTCGCCTGGGAAACATGCAGAGAAGTCCAAGATAGTGTTTTTTAGACTGGCTGCCACGAGCTGAATCGAATGCAGCCAAGAGCGAGCGTCTAGGACTTACGGTTCAGGAGTTATTCACAGAAACATGGTTCTGAACATGCTGCCAATTGCTCGCCTGGGAAACATGCAGAGAAGTCCAAGATAGTGTTTTTTAGACTGGCTGCCACGAGCTGAATCGAATGCAGCCAAGAGCGAGCGTCTAGGACTTACGGTTCAGGAGTTATTCACAGAAACATGGTTCTTTTACTGCCAGCCGCGAAAGCGAAAATAACCAAGATCGAGCGTCTAGGATTTACTTGTCAATAACTCGCCTGGGAAACATCCAGAGAAGTCAAACACAGTGCTCCTATACTAATTGCCAGGCGCTGAGACGAATGCCGCCAAGATCGAGCGTCTAGGACTTACGGTTCAGGAGTTATTCACAGAAACATGGTTCTGAACATGCTGCCAATTTCTCGCCTGGGAAACATGCAGAGAAGTCCAAGATAGTGTTTTTTAGACTGGCTGCCACGAGCTGAATCGAATGCAGCCAAGAGCGAGCGTCTAGGACTTACGGTTCAGGAGTTATTCACAGAAACATGGTTCTTTTACTGCCAGCCGCGAAAGCGAAAATAACCAAGATCGAGCGTCTAGGATTTACTTGTCAATAACTCGCCTGGGAAACATCCAGAGAAGTCAAACACAGTGCTCCTATACTAATTGCCAGGCGCTGAGACGAATGCCGCCAAGATCGAGCGTCTAGGACTTACGGTTCAAGAATTAGCTTTAGAAACATTTGCCTTAGGAACATGCAGAGAAGTCCAAGATAGTGTTTTTTAGACTGGCTGCCACGAGCTGAATCGAATGCAGCCAAGAGCGAGCGTCTAGGACTTACGGTTCAGGAGTTATTCACAGAAACATGGTTCTGAACATGCTGCCAATTGCTCGCCTGGGAAACATGCAGAGAAGTCCAAGATAGTGTTTTTTAGACTGGCTGCCACGAGCTGAATCGAATGCAGCCAAGAGCGAGCGTCTAGGACTTACGGTTCAGGAGTTATTCACAGAAACATGGTTCTGAACATGCTGCCAATTGCTCGCCTGGGAAACATGCAGAGAAGTCCAAGATAGTGTTTTTTAGACTGGCTGCCACGAGCTGAATCGAATGCAGCCAAGAGCGAGCGTCTAGGACTTACGGTTCAGGAGTTATTCACAGAAACATGGTTCTGAACATGCTGCCAATTGCTCGCCTGGGAAACATGCAGAGAAGTCCAAGATAGTGTTTTTTAGACTGGCTGCCACGAGCTGAATCGAATGCAGCCAAGAGCGAGCGTCTAGGACTTACGGTTCAGGAGTTATTCACAGAAACATGGTTCTTTTACTGCCAGCCGCGAAAGCGAAAATAACCAAGATCGAGCGTCTAGGATTTACTTGTCAATAACTCGCCTGGGAAACATCCAGAGAAGTCAAACACAGTGCTCCTATACTAATTGCCAGGCGCTGAGACGAATGCCGCCAAGATCGAGCGTCTAGGACTTACGGTTCAGGAGTTATTCACAGAAACATGGTTCTGAACATGCTGCCAATTTCTCGCCTGGGAAACATGCAGAGAAGTCCAAGATAGTGTTTTTTAGACTGGCTGCCACGAGCTGAATCGAATGCAGCCAAGAGCGAGCGTCTAGGACTTACGGTTCAGGAGTTATTCACAGAAACATGGTTCTTTTACTGCCAGCCGCGAAAGCGAAAATAACCAAGATCGAGCGTCTAGGATTTACTTGTCAATAACTCGCCTGGGAAACATCCAGAGAAGTCAAACACAGTGCTCCTATACTAATTGCCAGGCGCTGAGACGAATGCCGCCAAGATCGAGCGTCTAGGACTTACGGTTCAAGAATTAGCTTTAGAAACATTTGCCTTAGGAACATGCAGAGAAGTCCAAGATAGTGTTTTTTAGACTGGCTGCCACGAGCTGAATCGAATGCAGCCAAGAGCGAGCGTCTAGGACTTACGGTTCAGGAGTTATTCACAGAAACATGGTTCTGAACATGCTGCCAATTGCTCGCCTGGGAAACATGCAGAGAAGTCCAAGATAGTGTTTTTTAGACTGGCTGCCACGAGCTGAATCGAATGCAGCCAAGAGCGAGCGTCTAGGACTTACGGTTCAGGAGTTATTCACAGAAACATGGTTCTGAACATGCTGCCAATTGCTCGCCTGGGAAACATGCAGAGAAGTCCAAGATAGTGTTTTTTAGACTGGCTGCCACGAGCTGAATCGAATGCAGCCAAGAGCGAGCGTCTAGGACTTACGGTTCAGGAGTTATTCACAGAAACATGGTTCTGAACATGCTGCCAATTGCTCGCCTGGGAAACATGCAGAGAAGTCCAAGATAGTGTTTTTTAGACTGGCTGCCACGAGCTGAATCGAATGCAGCCAAGAGCGAGCGTCTAGGACTTACGGTTCAGGAGTTATTCACAGAAACATGGTTCTGAACATGCTGCCAATTGCTCGCCTGGGAAACATGCAGATAAGTCCAAGATAGTGTTTTTTAGACTGGCTGCCACGAGCTGAATCGAATGCAGCCAAGAGCGAGCGTCTAGGACTTACGGTTCAGGAGTTATTCACAGAAACATGGTTCTGAACATGCTGCCAATTGCTCGCCTGGGAAACATGCAGAGAAGTCCAAGATAGTGTTTTTTAGACTGGCTGCCACGAGCTGAATCGAATGCAGCCAAGAGCGAGCGTCTAGGACTTACGGTTCAGGAGTTATTCACAGAAACATGGTTCTGAACATGCTGCCAATTGCTCGCCTGGGAAACATGCAGAGAAGTCCAAGATAGTGTTTTTTAGACTGGCTGCCACGAGCTGAATCGAATGCAGCCAAGAGCGAGCGTCTAGGACTTACGGTTCAGGAGTTATTCACAGAAACATGGTTCTTTTACTGCCAGCCGCGAAAGCGAAAATAACCAAGATCGAGCGTCTAGGATTTACTTGTCAATAACTCGCCTGGGAAACATCCAGAGAAGTCAAACACAGTGCTCCTATACTAATTGCCAGGCGCTGAGACGAATGCCGCCAAGATCGAGCGTCTAGGACTTACGGTTCAAGAATTAGCTTTAGAAACATTTGCCTTAGGAACATGCAGAGAAGTCCAAGATAGTGTTTTTTAGACTGGCTGCCACGAGCTGAATCGAATGCAGCCAAGAGCGAGCGTCTAGGACTTACGGTTCAGGAGTTATTCACAGAAACATGGTTCTGAACATGCTGCCAATTGCTCGCCTGGGAAACATGCAGAGAAGTCCAAGATAGTGTTTTTTAGACTGGCTGCCACGAGCTGAATCGAATGCAGCCAAGAGCGAGCGTCTAGGACTTACGGTTCAGGAGTTATTCACAGAAACATGGTTCTGAACATGCTGCCAATTGCTCGCCTGGGAAACATGCAGAGAAGTCCAAGATAGTGTTTTTTAGACTGGCTGCCACGAGCTGAATCGAATGCAGCCAAGAGCGAGCGTCTAGGACTTACGGTTCAGGAGTTATTCACAGAAACATGGTTCTGAACATGCTGCCAATTGCTCGCCTGGGAAACATGCAGAGAAGTCCAAGATAGTGTTTTTTAGACTGGCTGCCACGAGCTGAATCGAATGCAGCCAAGAGCGAGCGTCTAGGACTTACGGTTCAGGAGTTATTCACAGAAACATGGTTCTGAACATGCTGCCAATTGCTCGCCTGGGAAACATGCAGAGAAGTCCAAGATAGTGTTTTTTAGACTGGCTGCCACGAGCTGAATCGAATGCAGCCAAGAGCGAGCGTCTAGGACTTACGGTTCAGGAGTTATTCACAGAAACATGGTTCTGAACATGCTGCCAATTGCTCGCCTGGGAAACATGCAGAGAAGTCCAAGATAGTGTTTTTTAGACTGGCTGCCACGAGCTGAATCGAATGCAGCCAAGAGCGAGCGTCTAGGACTTACGGTTCAGGAGTTATTCACAGAAACATGGTTCTGAACATGCTGCCAATTGCTCGCCTGGGAAACATGCAGAGAAGTCCAAGATAGTGTTTTTTAGACTGGCTGCCACGAGCTGAATCGAATGCAGCCAAGAGCGAGCGTCTAGGACTTACGGTTCAGGAGTTATTCACAGAAACATGGTTCTTTTACTGCCAGCCGCGAAAGCGAAAATAACCAAGATCGAGCGTCTAGGATTTACTTGTCAATAACTCGCCTGGGAAACATCCAGAGAAGTCAAACACAGTGCTCCTATACTAATTGCCAGGCGCTGAGACGAATGCCGCCAAGATCGAGCGTCTAGGACTTACGGTTCAGGAGTTATTCACAGAAACATGGTTCTGAACATGCTGCCAATTTCTCGCCTGGGAAACATGCAGAGAAGTCCAAGATAGTGTTTTTTAGACTGGCTGCCACGAGCTGAATCGAATGCAGCCAAGAGCGAGCGTCTAGGACTTACGGTTCAGGAGTTATTCACAGAAACATGGTTCTTTTACTGCCAGCCGCGAAAGCGAAAATAACCAAGATCGAGCGTCTAGGATTTACTTGTCAATAACTCGCCTGGGAAACATCCAGAGAAGTCAAACACAGTGCTCCTATACTAATTGCCAGGCGCTGAGACGAATGCCGCCAAGATCGAGCGTCTAGGACTTACGGTTCAGGAGTTATTCACAGAAACATGGTTCTGAACATGCTGCCAATTTCTCGCCTGGGAAACATGCAGAGAAGTCCAAGATAGTGTTTTTTAGACTGGCTGCCACGAGCTGAATCGAATGCAGCCAAGAGCGAGCGTCTAGGACTTACGGTTCAGGAGTTATTCACAGAAACATGGTTCTGAACATGCTGCCAATTGCTCGCCTGGGAAACATGCAGAGAAGTCCAAGATAGTGTTTTTTAGACTGGCTGCCACGAGCTGAATCGAATGCAGCCAAGAGCGAGCGTCTAGGACTTACGGTTCAGGAGTTATTCACAGAAACATGGTTCTGAACATGCTGCCAATTGCTCGCCTGGGAAACATGCAGAGAAGTCCAAGATAGTGTTTTTTAGACTGGCTGCCACGAGCTGAATCGAATGCAGCCAAGAGCGAGCGTCTAGGACTTACGGTTCAGGAGTTATTCACAGAAACATGGTTCTTTTACTGCCAGCCGCGAAAGCGAAAATAACCAAGATCGAGCGTCTAGGATTTACTTGTCAATAACTCGCCTGGGAAACATCCAGAGAAGTCAAACACAGTGCTCCTATACTAATTGCCAGGCGCTGAGACGAATGCCGCCAAGATCGAGCGTCTAGGACTTACGGTTCAGGAGTTATTCACAGAAACATGGTTCTGAACATGCTGCCAATTTCTCGCCTGGGAAACATGCAGAGAAGTCCAAGATAGTGTTTTTTAGACTGGCTGCCACGAGCTGAATCGAATGCAGCCAAGAGCGAGCGTCTAGGACTTACGGTTCAGGAGTTATTCACAGAAACATGGTTCTGAACATGCTGCCAATTGCTCGCCTGGGAAACATGCACAGAAGTCCAAGATAGTGTTTTTTAGACTGGCTGCCACGAGCTGAATCGAATGCAGCCAAGAGCGAGCGTCTAGGACTTACGGTTCAGGAGTTATTCACAGAAACATGGTTCTGAACATGCTGCCAATTGCTCGCCTGGGAAACATGCAGAGAAGTCCAAGATAGTGTTTTTTAGACTGGCTGCCACGAGCTGAATCGAATGCAGCCAAGAGCGAGCGTCTAGGACTTACGGTTCAGGAGTTATTCACAGAAACATGGTTCTGAACATGCTGCCAATTGCTCGCCTGGGAAACATGCAGAGAAGTCCAAGATAGTGTTTTTTAGACTGGCTGCCACGAGCTGAATCGAATGCAGCCAAGAGCGAGCGTCTAGGACTTACGGTTCAGGAGTTATTCACAGAAACATGGTTCTTTTACTGCCAGCCGCGAAAGCGAAAATAACCAAGATCGAGCGTCTAGGATTTACTTGTCAATAACTCGCCTGGGAAACATCCAGAGAAGTCAAACACAGTGCTCCTATACTAATTGCCAGGCGCTGAGACGAATGCCGCCAAGATCGAGCGTCTAGGACTTACGGTTCAGGAGTTATTCACAGAAACATGGTTCTGAACATGCTGCCAATTTCTCGCCTGGGAAACATGCAGAGAAGTCCAAGATAGTGTTTTTTAGACTGGCTGCCACGAGCTGAATCGAATGCAGCCAAGAGCGAGCGTCTAGGACTTACGGTTCAGGAGTTATTCACAGAAACATGGTTCTGAACATGCTGCCAATTGCTCGCCTGGGAAACATGCACAGAAGTCCAAGATAGTGTTTTTTAGACTGGCTGCCACGAGCTGAATCGAATGCAGCCAAGAGCGAGCGTCTAGGACTTACGGTTCAGGAGTTATTCACAGAAACATGGTTCTGAACATGCTGCCAATTGCTCGCCTGGGAAACATGCAGAGAAGTCCAAGATAGTGTTTTTTAGACTGGCTGCCACGAGCTGAATCGAATGCAGCCAAGAGCGAGCGTCTAGGACTTACGGTTCAGGAGTTATTCACAGAAACATGGTTCTTTTACTGCCAGCCGCGAAAGCGAAAATAACCAAGATCGAGCGTCTAGGATTTACTTGTCAATAACTCGCCTGGGAAACATCCAGAGAAGTCAAACACAGTGCTCCTATACTAATTGCCAGGCGCTGAGACGAATGCCGCCAAGATCAAGCGTCTAGGACTTACGGTTCAGGAGTTATTCACAGAAACATGGTTCTGAACATGCTGCCAATTTCTCGCCTGGGAAACATGCAGAGAAGTCCAAGATAGTGTTTTTTAGACTGGCTGCCACGAGCTGAATCGAATGCAGCCAAGAGCGAGCGTCTAGGACTTACGGTTCAGGAGTTATTCACAGAAACATGGTTCTTTTACTGCCAGCCGCGAAAGCGAAAATAACCAAGATCGAGCGTCTAGGATTTACTTGTCAATAACTCGCCTGGGAAACATCCAGAGAAGTCAAACACAGTGCTCCTATACTAATTGCCAGGCGCTGAGACGAATGCCGCCAAGATCGAGCGTCTAGGACTTACGGTTCAGGAGTTATTCTTAGAAACATGGTTCTGAACATGCTGCCAATTTCTCGCCTGGGAAACATGCAGAGAAGTCCAAGATAGTGTTTTTTAGACTGGCTGCCACGAGCTGAATCGAATGCAGCCAAGAGCGAGCGTCTAGGACTTACGGTTCAGGAGTTATTCACAGAAACATGGTTCTGAACATGCTGCCAATTGCTCGCCTGGGAAACATGCAGAGAAGTCCAAGATAGTGTTTTTTAGACTGGCTGCCACGAGCTGAATCGAATGCAGCCAAGAGCGAGCGTCTAGGACTTACGGTTCAGGAGTTATTCACAGAAACATGGTTCTGAACATGCTGCCAATTGCTCGCCTGGGAAACATGCAGAGAAGTCCAAGATAGTGTTTTTTAGACTGGCTGCCACGAGCTGAATCGAATGCAGCCAAGAGCGAGCGTCTAGGACTTACGGTTCAGGAGTTATTCACAGAAACATGGTTCTGAACATGCTGCCAATTGCTCGCCTGGGAAACATGCAGAGAAGTCCAAGATAGTGTTTTTTAGACTGGCTGCCACGAGCTGAATCGAATGCAGCCAAGAGCGAGCGTCTAGGACTTACGGTTCAGGAGTTATTCACAGAAACATGGTTCTTTTACTGCCAGCCGCGAAAGCGAAAATAACCAAGATCGAGCGTCTAGGATTTACTTGTCAATAACTCGCCTGGGAAACATCCAGAGAAGTCAAACACAGTGCTCCTATACTAATTGCCAGGCGCTGAGACGAATGCCGCCAAGATCGAGCGTCTAGGACTTACGGTTCAGGAGTTATTCACAGAAACATGGTTCTGAACATGCTGCCAATTTCTCGTCTGGGAAACATGCAGAGAAGTCCAAGATAGTGTTTTTTAGACTGGCTGCCACGAGCTGAATCGAATGCAGCCAAGAGCGAGCGTCTAGGACTTACGGTTCAGGAGTTATTCACAGAAACATGGTTCTTTTACTGCCAGCCGCGAAAGCGAAAATAACCAAGATCGAGCGTCTAGGATTTACTTGTCAATAACTCGCCTGGGAAACATCCAGAGAAGTCAAACACAGTGCTCCTATACTAATTGCCAGGCGCTGAGACGAATGCCGCCAAGATCGAGCGTCTAGGACTTACGGTTCAGGAGTTATTCACAGAAACATGGTTCTGAACATGCTGCCAATTTCTCGCCTGGGAAACATGCAGAGAAGTCCAAGATAGTGTTTTTTAGACTGGCTGCCACGAGCTGAATCGAATGCAGCCAAGAGCGAGCGTCTAGGACTTACGGTTCAGGAGTTATTCACAGAAACATGGTTCTGAACATGCTGCCAATTGCTCGCCTGGGAAACATGCAGAGAAGTCCAAGATAGTGTTTTTTAGACTGGCTGCCACGAGCTGAATCGAATGCAGCCAAGAGCGAGCGTCTAGGACTTACGGTTCAGGAGTTATTCACAGAAACATGGTTCTGAACATGCTGCCAATTGCTCGCCTGGGAAACATGCAGAGAAGTCCAAGATAGTGTTTTTTAGACTGGCTGCCACGAGCTGAATCGAATGCAGCCAAGAGCGAGCGTCTAGGACTTACGGTTCAGGAGTTATTCACAGAAACATGGTTCTGAACATGCTGCCAATTGCTCGCCTGGGAAACATGCAGAGAAGTCCAAGATAGTGTTTTTTAGACTGGCTGCCACGAGCTGAATCGAATGCAGCCAAGAGCGAGCGTCTAGGACTTACGGTTCAGGAGTTATTCACAGAAACATGGTTCTGAACATGCTGCCAATTGCTCGCCTGGGAAACATGCAGAGAAGTCCAAGATAGTGTTTTTTAGACTGGCTGCCACGAGCTGAATCGAATGCAGCCAAGAGCGAGCGTCTAGGACTTACGGTTCAGGAGTTATTCACAGAAACATGGTTCTGAACATGCTGCCAATTGCTCGCCTGGGAAACATGCAGAGAAGTCCAAGATAGTGTTTTTTAGACTGGCTGCCACGAGCTGAATCGAATGCAGCCAAGAGCGAGCGTCTAGGACTTACGGTTCAGGAGTTATTCACAGAAACATGGTTCTTTTACTGCCAGCCGCGAAAGCGAAAATAACCAAGATCGAGCGTCTAGGATTTACTTGTCAATAACTCGCCTGGGAAACATCCAGAGAAGTCAAACACAGTGCTCCTATACTAATTGCCAGGCGCTGAGACGAATGCCGCCAAGATCGAGCGTCTAGGACTTACGGTTCAAGAATTAGCTTTAGAAACATTTGCCTTAGGAACATGCAGAGAAGTCCAAGATAGTGTTTTTTAGACTGGCTGCCACGAGCTGAATCGAATGCAGCCAAGAGCGAGCGTCTAGGACTTACGGTTCAGGAGTTATTCACAGAAACATGGTTCTGAACATGCTGCCAATTGCTCGCCTGGGAAACATGCAGAGAAGTCCAAGATAGTGTTTTTTAGACTGGCTGCCACGAGCTGAATCGAATGCAGCCAAGAGCGAGCGTCTAGGACTTACGGTTCAGGAGTTATTCACAGAAACATGGTTCTGAACATGCTGCCAATTGCTCGCCTGGGAAACATGCAGAGAAGTCCAAGATAGTGTTTTTTAGACTGGCTGCCACGAGCTGAATCGAATGCAGCCAAGAGCGAGCGTCTAGGACTTACGGTTCAGGAGTTATTCACAGAAACATGGTTCTGAACATGCTGCCAATTGCTCGCCTGGGAAACATGCAGAGAAGTCCAAGATAGTGTTTTTTAGACTGGCTGCCACGAGCTGAATCGAATGCAGCCAAGAGCGAGCGTCTAGGACTTACGGTTCAGGAGTTATTCACAGAAACATGGTTCTGAACATGCTGCCAATTGCTCGCCTGGGAAACATGCAGAGAAGTCCAAGATAGTGTTTTTTAGACTGGCTGCCACGAGCTGAATCGAATGCAGCCAAGAGCGAGCGTCTAGGACTTACGGTTCAGGAGTTATTCACAGAAACATGGTTCTGAACATGCTGCCAATTGCTCGCCTGGGAAACATGCAGAGAAGTCCAAGATAGTGTTTTTTAGACTGGCCACGAGCTGAATCGAATGCAGCCAAGAGCGAGCGTCTAGGACTTACGGTTCAGGAGTTATTCACAGAAACATGGTTCTGAACATGCTGCCAATTGCTCGCCTGGGAAACATGCAGAGAAGTCCAAGATAGTGTTTTTTAGACTGGCTGCCACGAGCTGAATCGAATGCAGCCAAGAGCGAGCGTCTAGGACTTACGGTTCAGGAGTTATTCACAGAAACATGGTTCTGAACATGCTGCCAATTGCTCGCCTGGGAAACATGCAGAGAAGTCCAAGATAGTGTTTTTTAGACTGGCTGCCACGAGCTGAATCGAATGCAGCCAAGAGCGAGCGTCTAGGACTTACGGTTCAGGAGTTATTCACAGAAACATGGTTCTGAACATGCTGCCAATTGCTCGCCTGGGAAACATGCAGAGAAGTCCAAGATAGTGTTTTTTAGACTGGCTGCCACGAGCTGAATCGATGCAGCCAAGAGCGAGCGTCTAGGACTTACGGTTCAGGAGTTATTCACAGAAACATGGTTCTGAACATGCTGCCAATTGCTCGCCTGGGAAACATGCAGAGAAGTCCAAGATAGTGTTTTTTAGACTGGCTGCCACGAGCTGAATCGAATGCAGCCAAGAGCGAGCGTCTAGGACTTACGGTTCAGGAGTTATTCACAGAAACATGGTTCTGAACATGCTGCCAATTGCTCGCCTGGGAAACATGCAGAGAAGTCCAAGATAGTGTTTTTTAGACTGGCTGCCACGAGCTGAATCGAATGCAGCCAAGAGCGAGCGTCTAGGACTTACGGTTCAGGAGTTATTCACAGAAACATGGTTCTGAACATGCTGCCAATTGCTCGCCTGGGAAACATGCAGAGAAGTCCAAGATAGTGTTTTTTAGACTGGCTGCCACGAGCTGAATCGAATGCAGCCAAGAGCGAGCGTCTAGGACTTACGGTTCAGGAGTTATTCACAGAAACATGGTTCTGAACATGCTGCCAATTGCTCGCTTGGGAAACATGCAGAGAAGTCCAAGATAGTGTTTTTTAGACTGGCTGCCACGAGCTGAATCGAATGCAGCCAAGAGCGAGCGTCTAGGACTTACGGTTCAGGAGTTATTCACAGAAACATGGTTCTTTTACTGCCAGCCGCGAAAGCGAAAATAACCAAGATCGAGCGTCTAGGATTTACTTGTCAATAACTCGCCTGGGAAACATCCAGAGAAGTCAAACACAGTGCTCCTACACTAATTGCCAGGCGCTGAGACGAATGCCGCCAAGATCGAGCGTCTAGGACTTACGGTTCAAGAATTAGCTTTAGAAACATTTGCCTTAGGAACATGCAGAGAAGTCCAAGATAGTGTTTTTTAGACTGGCTGCCACGAGCTGAATCGAATGCAGCCAAGAGCGAGCGTCTAGGACTTACGGTTCAGGAGTTATTCACAGAAACATGGTTCTGAACATGCTGCCAATTGCTCGCCTGGGAAACATGCAGAGAAGTCCAAGATAGTGTTTTTTAGACTGGCTGCCACGAGCTGAATCGAATGCAGCCAAGAGCGAGCGTCTAGGACTTACGGTTCAGGAGTTATTCACAGAAACATGGTTCTGAACATGCTGCCAATTGCTCGCCTGGGAAACATGCAGAGAAGTCCAAGATAGTGTTTTTTAGACTGGCTGCCACGAGCTGAATCGAATGCAGCCAAGAGCGAGCGTCTAGGACTTACGGTTTAAGGAGTTATTCACAGAAACATGGTTCTGAACATGCTGCCAATTGCTCGCCTGGAAACATGCAGAGAAGTCCAAGATAGTGTTTTTAGACTGGCTGCCACGAGCTGAATCGAATGCAGCCAAGAGCGAGCGTCTAGGACTTACGGTTCAGGAGTTATTCACAGAAACATGGTTCTGAACATGCTGCCAATTGCTCGCCTGGGAAACATGCAGAGAAGTCCAAGATAGTGTTTTTTAGACTGGCTGCCACGAGCTGAATCGAATGCAGCCAAGAGCGAGCGTCTAGGACTTACGGTTCAGGAGTTATTCACAGAAACATGGTTCTGAACATGCTGCCAATTGCTCGCCTGGGAAACATGCAGAGAAGTCCAAGATAGTGTTTTTTAGACTGGCTGCCACGAGCTGAATCGAATGCAGCCAAGAGCGAGCGTCTAGGACTTACGGTTCAGGAGTTATTCACAGAAACATGGTTCTGAACATGCTGCCAATTGCTCGCCTGGGAAACATGCAGAGAAGTCCAAGATAGTGTTTTTTTAGACTGGCTGCCACGAGCTGAATCGAATGCAGCCAAGAGCGAGCGTCTAGGACTTACGGTTCAGGAGTTATTCACAGAAACATGGTTCTGAACATGCTGCCAATTGCTCGCCTGGGAAACATGCAGAGAAGTCCAAGATAGTGTTTTTTAGACTGGCTGCCACGAGCTGAATCGAATGCAGCCAAGAGCGAGCGTCTAGGACTTACGGTTCAGGAGTTATTCACAGAAACATGGTTCTGAACATGCTGCCAATTGCTCGCCTGGGAAACATGCAGAGAAGTCCAAGATAGTGTTTTTTAGACTGGCTGCCACGAGCTGAATCGAATGCAGCCAAGAGCGAGCGTCTAGGACTTACGGTTCAGGAGTTATTCACAGAAACATGGTTCTTTTACTGCCAGCCGCGAAAGCGAAAATAACCAAGATCGAGCGTCTAGGATTTACTTGTCAATAACTCGCCTGGGAAACATCCAGAGAAGTCAAACACAGTGCTCCTATACTAATTGCCAGGCGCTGAGACGAATGCCGCCAATATCGAGCGTCTAGGACTTACGGTTCAGGAGTTATTCACAGAAACATGGTTCTGAACATGCTGCCAATTTCTCGCCTGGGAAACATGCAGAGAAGTCCAAGATAGTGTTTTTTAGACTGGCTGCCACGAGCTGAATCGAATGCAGCCAAGAGCGAGCGTCTAGGACTTACGGTTCAGGAGTTATTCACAGAAACATGGTTCTGAACATGCTGCCAATTGCTCGCCTGGGAAACATGCAGAGAAGTCCAAGATAGTGTTTTTTAGACTGGCTGCCACGAGCTGAATCGAATGCAGCCAAGAGCGAGCGTCTAGGACTTACGGTTCAGGAGTTATTCACAGAAACATGGTTCTGAACATGCTGCCAATTGCTCGCCTGGGAAACATGCAGAGAAGTCCAAGATAGTGTTTTTTAGACTGGCTGCCACGAGCTGAATCGAATGCAGCCAAGAGCGAGCGTCTAGGACTTACGGTTCAGGAGTTATTCACAGAAACATGGTTCTTTTACTGCCAGCCGCGAAAGCGAAAATAACCAAGATCGAGCGTCTAGGATTTACTTGTCAATAACTCGCCTGGGAAACATCCAGAGAAGTCAAACACAGTGCTCCTATACTAATTGCCAGGCGCTGAGACGAATGCCGCCAAGATCGAGCGTCTAGGACTTACGGTTCAGGAGTTATTCACAGAAACATGGTTCTGAACATGCTGCCAATTTCTCGTCTGGGAAACATGCAGAGAAGTCCAAGATAGTGTTTTTTAGACTGGCTGCCACGAGCTGAATCGAATGCAGCCAAGAGCGAGCGTCTAGGACTTACGGTTCAGGAGTTATTCACAGAAACATGGTTCTTTTACTGCCAGCCGCGAAAGCGAAAATAACCAAGATCGAGCGTCTAGGATTTACTTGTCAATAACTCGCCTGGGAAACATCCAGAGAAGTCAAACACAGTGCTCCTATACTAATTGCCAGGCGCTGAGACGAATGCCGCCAAGATCGAGCGTCTAGGACTTACGGTTCAGGAGTTATTCACAGAAACATGGTTCTGAACATGCTGCCAATTTCTCGCCTGGGAAACATGCAGAGAAGTCCAAGATAGTGTTTTTTAGACTGGCTGCCACGAGCTGAATCGAATGCAGCCAAGAGCGAGCGTCTAGGACTTACGGTTCAGGAGTTATTCACAGAAACATGGTTCTGAACATGCTGCCAATTGCTCGCCTGGGAAACATGCAGAGAAGTCCAAGATAGTGTTTTTTAGACTGGCTGCCACGAGCTGAATCGAATGCAGCCAAGAGCGAGCGTCTAGGACTTACGGTTCAGGGAGTTATTCACAGAAACATGGTTCTGAACATGCTGCCAATTGCTCGCCTGGGAAACATGCAGAGAAGTCCAAGATAGTGTTTTTTAGACTGGCTGCCACGAGCTGAATCGAATGCAGCCAAGAGCGAGCGTCTAGGACTTACGGTTCAGGAGTTATTCACAGAAACATGGTTCTGAACATGCTGCCAATTGCTCGCCTGGGAAACATGCAGAGAAGTCCAAGATAGTGTTTTTTAGACTGGCTGCCACGAGCTGAATCGAATGCAGCCAAGAGCGAGCGTCTAGGACTTACGGTTCAGGAGTTATTCACAGAAACATGGTTCTGAACATGCTGCCAATTGCTCGCCTGGGAAACATGCAGAGAAGTCCAAGATAGTGTTTTTTAGACTGGCTGCCACGAGCTGAATCGAATGCAGCCAAGAGCGAGCGTCTAGGACTTACGGTTCAGGAGTTATTCACAGAAACATGGTTCTGAACATGCTGCCAATTGCTCGCCTGGGAAACATGCAGAGAAGTCCAAGATAGTGTTTTTTAGACTGGCTGCCACGAGCTGAATCGAATGCAGCCAAGAGCGAGCGTCTAGGACTTACGGTTCAGGAGTTATTCACAGAAACATGGTTCTTTACTGCCAGCCGCGAAAGCGAAAATAACCAAGATCGAGCGTCTAGGATTTACTTGTCAATAACTCGCCTGGGAAACATCCAGAGAAGTCAAACACAGTGCTCCTATACTAATTGCCAGGCGCTGAGACGAATGCCGCCAAGATCGAGCGTCTAGGACTTACGGTTCAAGAATTAGCTTTAGAAACATTTGCCTTAGGAACATGCAGAGAAGTCCAAGATAGTGTTTTTTAGACTGGCTGCCACGAGCTGAATCGAATGCAGCCAAGAGCGAGCGTCTAGGACTTACGGTTCAGGAGTTATTCACAGAAACATGGTTCTGAACATGCTGCCAATTGCTCGCCTGGGAAACATGCAGAGAAGTCCAAGATAGTGTTTTTTAGACTGGCTGCCACGAGCTGAATCGAATGCAGCCAAGAGCGAGCGTCTAGGACTTACGGTTCAGGAGTTATTCACAGAAACATGGTTCTTTTACTGCCAGCCGCGAAAGCGAAAATAACCAAGATCGAGCGTCTAGGATTTACTTGTCAATAACTCGCCTGGGAAACATCCAGAGAAGTCAAACACAGTGCTCCTATACTAATTGCCAGGCGCTGAGACGAATGCCGCCAAGATCGAGCGTCTAGGACTTACGGTTCAAGAATTAGCTTTAGAAACATTTGCCTTAGGAACATGCAGAGAAGTCCAAGATAGTGTTTTTTAGACTGGCTGCCACGAGCTGAATCGAATGCAGCCAAGAGCGAGCGTCTAGGACTTACGGTTCAGGAGTTATTCACAGAAACATGGTTCTGAACATGCTGCCAATTGCTCGCCTGGGAAACATGCAGAGAAGTCCAAGATAGTGTTTTTTAGACTGGCTGCCACGAGCTGAATCGAATGCCGCCAAGATCGAGCGTCTAGGACTTACGGTTCAGAGTTATTCACAGAAACATGGTTCTGAACATGCTGCCAATTGCTCGCCTGGGAAACATGCAGAGAAGTCCAAGATAGTGTTTTTTAGACTGGCTGCCACGAGCTGAATCGAATGCAGCCAAGAGCGAGCGTCTAGGACTTACGGTTCAGGAGTTATTCACAGAAACATGGTTCTGAACATGCTGCCAATTGCTCGCCTGGGAAACATGCAGAGAAGTCCAAGATAGTGTTTTTTAGACTGGCTGCCACGAGCTGAATCGAATGCAGCCAAGAGCGAGCGTCTAGGACTTACGGTTCAGGAGTTATTCACAGAAACATGGTTCTGAACATGCTGCCAATTGCTCGCCTGGGAAACATGCAGAGAAGTCCAAGATAGTGTTTTTTAGACTGGCTGCCACGAGCTGAATCGAATGCAGCCAAGAGCGAGCGTCTAGGACTTACGGTTCAGGAGTTATTCACAGAAACATGGTTCTGAACATGCTGCCAATTGCTCGCCTGGGAAACATGCAGAGAAGTCCAAGATAGTGTTTTTTAGACTGGCTGCCACGAGCTGAATCGAATGCAGCCAAGAGCGAGCGTCTAGGACTTACGGTTCAGGAGTTATTCACAGAAACATGGTTCTGAACATGCTGCCAATTGCTCGCCTGGGAAACATGCAGAGAAGTCCAAGATAGTGTTTTTTAGACTGGCTGCCACGAGCTGAATCGAATGCAGCCAAGAGCGAGCGTCTAGGACTTACGGTTCAGGAGTTATTCACAGAAACATGGTTCTGAACATGCTGCCAATTGCTCGCCTGGGAAACATGCAGAGAAGTCCAAGATAGTGTTTTTTAGACTGGCTGCCACGAGCTGAATCGAATGCAGCCAAGAGCGAGCGTCTAGGACTTACGGTTCAGGAGTTATTCACAGAAACATGGTTCTGAACATGCTGCCAATTGCTCGCCTGGGAAACATGCAGAGAAGTCCAAGATAGTGTTTTTTAGACTGGCTGCCACGAGCTGAATCGAATGCAGCCAAGAGCGAGCGTCTAGGACTTACGGTTCAGGAGTTATTCACAGAAACATGGTTCTTTTACTGCCAGCCGCGAAAGCGAAAATAACCAAGATCGAGCGTCTAGGATTTACTTGTCAATAACTCGCCTGGGAAACATCCAGAGAAGTCAAACACAGTGCTCCTATACTAATTGCCAGGCGCTGAGACGAATGCCGCCAAGATCGAGCGTCTAGGACTTACGGTTCAAGAATTAGCTTTAGAAACATTTGCCTTAGGAACATGCAGAGAAGTCCAAGATAGTGTTTTTTAGACTGGCTGCCACGAGCTGAATCGAATGCAGCCAAGAGCGAGCGTCTAGGACTTACGGTTCAGGAGTTATTCACAGAAACATGGTTCTGAACATGCTGCCAATTGCTCGCCTGGGAAACATGCAGAGAAGTCCAAGATAGTGTTTTTTAGACTGGCTGCCACGAGCTGAATCGAATGCAGCCAAGAGCGAGCGTCTAGGACTTACGGTTCAGGAGTTATTCACAGAAACATGGTTCTTTTACTGCCAGCCGCGAAAGCGAAATAACCAAGATCGAGCGTCTAGGATTTACTTGTCAATAACTCGCCTGGGAAACATCCAGAGAAGTCAAACACAGTGCTCCTATACTAATTGCCAGGCGCTGAGACGAATGCCGCCAAGATCGAGCGTCTAGGACTTACGGTTCAAGAATTAGCTTTAGAAACATTTGCCTTAGGAACATGCAGAGAAGTCCAAGATAGTGTTTTTTAGACTGGCTGCCACGAGCTGAATCGAATGCAGCCAAGAGCGAGCGTCTAGGACTTACGGTTCAGGAGTTATTCACAGAAACATGGTTCTGAACATGCTGCCAATTGCTCGCCTGGGAAACATGCAGAGAAGTCCAAGATAGTGTTTTTTAGACTGGCTGCCACGAGCTGAATCGAATGCCGCCAAGATCGAGCGTCTAGGACTTACGGTTCAGGAGTTATTCACAGAAACATGGTTCTGAACATGCTGCCAATTGCTCGCCTGGGAAACATGCAGAGAAGTCCAAGATAGTGTTTTTTAGACTGGCTGCCACGAGCTGAATCGAATGCAGCCAAGAGCGAGCGTCTAGGACTTACGGTTCAGGAGTTATTCACAGAAACATGGTTCTGAACATGCTGCCAATTGCTCGCCTGGGAAACATGCAGAGAAGTCCAAGATAGTGTTTTTTAGACTGGCTGCCACGAGCTGAATCGAATGCAGCCAAGAGCGAGCGTCTAGGACTTACGGTTCAGGAGTTATTCACAGAAACATGGTTCTGAACATGCTGCCAATTGCTCGCCTGGGAAACATGCAGAGAAGTCCAAGATAGTGTTTTTTAGACTGGCTGCCACGAGCTGAATCGAATGCAGCCAAGAGCGAGCGTCTAGGACTTACGGTTCAGGAGTTATTCACAGAAACATGGTTCTGAACATGCTGCCAATTGCTCGCCTGGGAAACATGCAGAGAAGTCCAAGATAGTGTTTTTTAGACTGGCTGCCACGAGCTGAATCGAATGCAGCCAAGAGCGAGCGTCTAGGACTTACGGTTCAGGAGTTATTCACAGAAACATGGTTCTGAACATGCTGCCAATTGCTCGCCTGGGAAACATGCAGAGAAGTCCAAGATAGTGTTTTTTAGACTGGCTGCCACGAGCTGAATCGAATGCAGCCAAGAGCGAGCGTCTAGGACTTACGGTTCAGGAGTTATTCACAGAAACATGGTTCTTTTACTGCCAGCCGCGAAAGCGAAAATAACCAAGATCGAGCGTCTAGGATTTACTTGTCAATAACTCGCCTGGGAAACATCCAGAGAAGTCAAACACAGTGCTCCTATACTAATTGCCAGGCGCTGAGACGAATGCCGCCAAGATCGAGCGTCTAGGACTTACGGTTCAGGAGTTATTCACAGAAACATGGTTCTGAACATGCTGCCAATTTCTCGCCTGGGAAACATGCAGAGAAGTCCAAGATAGTGTTTTTTAGACTGGCTGCCACGAGCTGAATCGAATGCAGCCAAGAGCGAGCGTCTAGGACTTACGGTTCAGGAGTTATTCACAGAAACATGGTTCTTTTACTGCCAGCCGCGAAAGCGAAAATAACCAAGATCGAGCGTCTAGGATTTACTTGTCAATAACTCGCCTGGGAAACATCCAGAGAAGTCAAACACAGTGCTCCTATACTAATTGCCAGGCGCTGAGACGAATGCCGCCAAGATCGAGCGTCTAGGACTTACGGTTCAGGAGTTATTCACAGAAACATGGTTCTGAACATGCTGCCAATTTCTCGCCTGGGAAACATGCAGAGAAGTCCAAGATAGTGTTTTTTTGACTGGCTGCCACGAGCTGAATCGAATGCAGCCAAGAGCGAGCGTCTAGGACTTACGGTTCAGGAGTTATTCACAGAAACATGGTTCTGAACATGCTGCCAATTGCTCGCCTGGGAAACATGCAGAGAAGTCCAAGATAGTGTTTTTTAGACTGGCTGCCACGAGCTGAATCGAATGCAGCCAAGAGCGAGCGTCTAGGACTTACGGTTCAGGAGTTATTCACAGAAACATGGTTCTGAACATGCTGCCAATTGCTCGCCTGGGAAACATGCAGAGAAGTCCAAGATAGTGTTTTTTAGACTGGCTGCCACGAGCTGAATCGAATGCAGCCAAGAGCGAGCGTCTAGGACTTACGGTTCAGGAGTTATTCACAGAAACATGGTTCTTTTACTGCCAGCCGCGAAAGCGAAAATAACCAAGATCGAGCGTCTAGGATTTACTTGTCAATAACTCGCCTGGGAAACATCCAGAGAAGTCAAACACAGTGCTCCTATACTAATTGCCAGGCGCTGAGACGAATGCCGCCAAGATCGAGCGTCTAGGACTTACGGTTCAGGAGTTATTCACAGAAACATGGTTCTGAACATGCTGCCAATTTCTCGCCTGGGAAACATGCAGAGAAGTCCAAGATAGTGTTTTTTTGACTGGCTGCCACGAGCTGAATCGAATGCAGCCAAGAGCGAGCGTCTAGGACTTACGGTTCAGGAGTTATTCACAGAAACATGGTTCTGAACATGCTGCCAATTGCTCGCCTGGGAAACATGCAGAGAAGTCCAAGATAGTGTTTTTTAGACTGGCTGCCACGAGCTGAATCGAATGCAGCCAAGAGCGAGCGTCTAGGACTTACGGTTCAGGAGTTATTCACAGAAACATGGTTCTGAACATGCTGCCAATTGCTCGCCTGGGAAACATGCAGAGAAGTCCAAGATAGTGTTTTTTAGACTGGCTGCCACGAGCTGAATCGAATGCAGCCAAGAGCGAGCGTCTAGGACTTACGGTTCAGGAGTTATTCACAGAAACATGGTTCTTTTACTGCCAGCCGCGAAAGCGAAAATAACCAAGATCGAGCGTCTAGGATTTACTTGTCAATAACTCGCCTGGGAAACATCCAGAGAAGTCAAACACAGTGCTCCTATACTAATTGCCAGGCGCTGAGACGAATGCCGCCAAGATCGAGCGTCTAGGACTTACGGTTCAGGAGTTATTCACAGAAACATGGTTCTGAACATGCTGCCAATTTCTCGTCTGGGAAACATGCAGAGAAGTCCAAGATAGTGTTTTTTAGACTGGCTGCCACGAGCTGAATCGAATGCAGCCAAGAGCGAGCGTCTAGGACTTACGGTTCAGGAGTTATTCACAGAAACATGGTTCTTTTACTGCCAGCCGCGAAAGCGAAAATAACCAAGATCGAGCGTCTAGGATTTACTTGTCAATAACTCGCCTGGGAAACATCCAGAGAAGTCAAACACAGTGCTCCTATACTAATTGCCAGGCGCTGAGACGAATGCCGCCAAGATCGAGCGTCTAGGACTTACGGTTCAGGAGTTATTCACAGAAACATGGTTCTGAACATGCTGCCAATTTCTCGCCTGGGAAACATGCAGAGAAGTCCAAGATAGTGTTTTTTAGACTGGCTGCCACGAGCTGAATCGAATGCAGCCAAGAGCGAGCGTCTAGGACTTACGGTTCAGGAGTTATTCACAGAAACATGGTTCTGAACATGCTGCCAATTGCTCGCCTGGGAAACATGCAGAGAAGTCCAAGATAGTGTTTTTTAGACTGGCTGCCACGAGCTGAATCGAATGCAGCCAAGAGCGAGCGTCTAGGACTTACGGTTCAGGAGTTATTCACAGAAACATGGTTCTTTTACTGCCAGCCGCGAAAGCGAAAATAACCAAGATCGAGCGTCTAGGATTTACTTGTCAATAACTCGCCTGGGAAACATCCAGAGAAGTCAAACACAGTGCTCCTATACTAATTGCCAGGCGCTGAGACGAATGCCGCCAAGATCAAGCGTCTAGGACTTACGGTTCAGGAGTTATTCACAGAAACATGGTTCTGAACATGCTGCCAATTTCTCGCCTGGGAAACATGCAGAGAAGTCCAAGATAGTGTTTTTTAGACTGGCTGCCACGAGCTGAATCGAATGCAGCCAAGAGCGAGCGTCTAGGACTTACGGTTCAGGAGTTATTCACAGAAACATGGTTCTTTTACTGCCAGCCGCGAAAGCGAAAATAACCAAGATCGAGCGTCTAGGATTTACTTGTCAATAACTCGCCTGGGAAACATCCAGAGAAGTCAAACACAGTGCTCCTATACTAATTGCCAGGCGCTGAGACGAATGCCGCCAAGATCGAGCGTCTAGGACTTACGGTTCAGGAGTTATTCACAGAAACATGGTTCTGAACATGCTGCCAATTTCTCGCCTGGGAAACATGCAGAGAAGTCCAAGATAGTGTTTTTTAGACTGGCTGCCACGAGCTGAATCGAATGCAGCCAAGAGCGAGCGTCTAGGACTTACGGTTCAGGAGTTATTCACAGAAACATGGTTCTTTTACTGCCAGCCGCGAAAGCGAAAATAACCAAGATCGAGCGTCTAGGATTTACTTGTCAATAACTCGCCTGGGAAACATCCAGAGAAGTCAAACACAGTGCTCCTATACTAATTGCCAGGCGCTGAGACGAATGCCGCCAAGATCGAGCGTCTAGGACTTACGGTTCAGGAGTTATTCACAGAAACATGGTTCTGAACATGCTGCCAATTTCTCGCCTGGGAAACATGCAGAGAAGTCCAAGATAGTGTTTTTTAGACTGGCTGCCACGAGCTGAATCGAATGCAGCCAAGAGCGAGCGTCTAGGACTTACGGTTCAGGAGTTATTCACAGAAACATGGTTCTGAACATGCTGCCAATTGCTCGCCTGGGAAACATGCAGAGAAGTCCAAGATAGTGTTTTTTAGACTGGCTGCCACGAGCTGAATCGAATGCAGCCAAGAGCGAGCGTCTAGGACTTACGGTTCAGGAGTTATTCACAGAAACATGGTTCTGAACATGCTGCCAATTGCTCGCCTGGGAAACATGCAGAGAAGTCCAAGATAGTGTTTTTTAGACTGGCTGCCACGAGCTGAATCGAATGCAGCCAAGAGCGAGCGTCTAGGACTTACGGTTCAGGAGTTATTCACAGAAACATGGTTCTTTTACTGCCAGCCGCGAAAGCGAAAATAACCAAGATCGAGCGTCTAGGATTTACTTGTCAATAACTCGCCTGGGAAACATCCAGAGAAGTCAAACACAGTGCTCCTATACTAATTGCCAGGCGCTGAGACGAATGCCGCCAAGATCAAGCGTCTAGGACTTACGGTTCAGGAGTTATTCACAGAAACATGGTTCTGAACATGCTGCCAATTTCTCGCCTGGGAAACATGCAGAGAAGTCCAAGATAGTGTTTTTTAGACTGGCTGCCACGAGCTGAATCGAATGCAGCCAAGAGCGAGCGTCTAGGACTTACGGTTCAGGAGTTATTCACAGAAACATGGTTCTGAACATGCTGCCAATTGCTCGCCTGGGAAACATGCAGAGAAGTCCAAGATAGTGTTTTTTAGACTGGCTGCCACGAGCTGAATCGAATGCAGCCAAGAGCGAGCGTCTAGGACTTACGGTTCAGGAGTTATTCACAGAAACATGGTTCTTTTACTGCCAGCCGCGAAAGCGAAAATAACCAAGATCGAGCGTCTAGGATTTACTTGTCAATAACTCGCCTGGGAAACATCCAGAGAAGTCAAACACAGTGCTCCTATACTAATTGCCAGGCGCTGAGACGAATGCCGCCAAGATCGAGCGTCTAGGACTTACGGTTCAGGAGTTATTCACAGAAACATGGTTCTGAACATGCTGCCAATTTCTCGCCTGGGAAACATGCAGAGAAGTCCAAGATAGTGTTTTTTTAGACTGGCTGCCACGAGCTGAATCGAATGCAGCCAAGAGCGAGCGTCTAGGACTTACGGTTCAGGAGTTATTCACAGAAACATGGTTCTTTTACTGCCAGCCGCGAAAGCGAAAATAACCAAGATCGAGCGTCTAGGATTTACTTGTCAATAACTCGCCTGGGAAACATCCAGAGAAGTCAAACACAGTGCTCCTATACTAATTGCCAGGCGCTGAGACGAATGCCGCCAAGATCGAGCGTCTAGGACTTACGGTTCAGGAGTTATTCACAGAAACATGGTTCTGAACATGCTGCCAATTTCTCGCCTGGGAAACATGCAGAGAAGTCCAAGATAGTGTTTTTTAGACTGGCTGCCACGAGCTGAATCGAATGCAGCCAAGAGCGAGCGTCTAGGACTTACGGTTCAGGAGTTATTCACAGAAACATGGTTCTGAACATGCTGCCAATTGCTCGCCTGGGAAACATGCAGAGAAGTCCAAGATAGTGTTTTTTAGACTGGCTGCCACGAGCTGAATCGAATGCAGCCAAGAGCGAGCGTCTAGGACTTACGGTTCAGGAGTTATTCACAGAAACATGGTTCTGAACATGCTGCCAATTGCTCGTCTGGGAAACATGCAGAGAAGTCCAAGATAGTGTTTTTTAGACTGGCTGCCACGAGCTGAATCGAATGCAGCCAAGAGCGAGCGTCTAGGACTTACGGTTCAGGAGTTATTCACAGAAACATGGTTCTTTTACTGCCAGCCGCGAAAGCGAAAATAACCAAGATCGAGCGTCTAGGATTTACTTGTCAATAACTCGCCTGGGAAACATCCAGAGAAGTCAAACACAGTGCTCCTATACTAATTGCCAGGCGCTGAGACGAATGCCGCCAAGATCGAGCGTCTAGGACTTACGGTTCAGGAGTTATTCACAGAAACATGGTTCTGAACATGCTGCCAATTTCTCGTCTGGGAAACATGCAGAGAAGTCCAAGATATGTTTTTTAGACTGGCTGCCACGAGCTGAATCAAATGCAGCCAAGAGCGAGCGTCTAGGACTTACGGTTCAGGAGTTATTCACAGAAACATGGTTCTTTTACTGCCAGCCGCGAAAGCGAAAATAACCAAGATCGAGCGTCTAGGATTTACTTGTCAATAACTCGCCTGGGAAACATCCAGAGAAGTCAAACACAGTGCTCCTATACTAATTGCCAGGCGCTGAGACGAATGCCGCCAAGATCGAGCGTCTAGGACTTACGGTTCAGGAGTTATTCACAGAAACATGGTTCTGAACATGCTGCCAATTTCTCGCCTGGGAAACATGCAGAGAAGTCCAAGATAGTGTTTTTTAGACTGGCTGCCACGAGCTGAATCGAATGCAGCCAAGAGCGAGCGTCTAGGACTTACGGTTCAGGAGTTATTCACAGAAACATGGTTCTGAACATGCTGCCAATTGCTCGCCTGGGAAACATGCAGAGAAGTCCAAGATAGTGTTTTTTAGACTGGCTGCCACGAGCTGAATCGAATGCAGCCAAGAGCGAGCGTCTAGGACTTACGGTTCAGGAGTTATTCACAGAAACATGGTTCTGAACATGCTGCCAATTGCTCGCCTGGGAAACATGCAGAGAAGTCCAAGATAGTGTTTTTTAGACTGGCTGCCACGAGCTGAATCGAATGCAGCCAAGAGCGAGCGTCTAGGACTTACGGTTCAGGAGTTATTCACAGAAACATGGTTCTTTTACTGCCAGCCGCGAAAGCGAAAATAACCAAGATCGAGCGTCTAGGATTTACTTGTCAATAACTCGCCTGGGAAACATCCAGAGAAGTCAAACACAGTGCTCCTATACTAATTGCCAGGCGCTGAGACGAATGCCGCCAAGATCGAGCGTCTAGGACTTACGGTTCAAGAATTAGCTTTAGAAACATTTGCCTTAGGAACATGCAGAGAAGTCCAAGATAGTGTTTTTTAGACTGGCTGCCACGAGCTGAATCGAATGCAGCCAAGAGCGAGCGTCTAGGACTTACGGTTCAGGAGTTATTCACAGAAACATGGTTCTGAACATGCTGCCAATTGCTCGACTGGGAAACATGCAGAGAAGTCCAAGATAGTGTTTTTTAGACTGGCTGCCACGAGCTGAATCGAATGCCGCCAAGATCGAGCGTCTAGGACTTACGGTTCAGGAGTTATTCACAGAAACATGGTTCTGAACATGCTGCCAATTGCTCGCCTGGGAAACATGCAGAGAAGTCCAAGATAGTGTTTTTTAGACTGGCTGCCACGAGCTGAATCGAATGCAGCCAAGAGCGAGCGTCTAGGACTTACGGTTCAGGAGTTATTCACAGAAACATGGTTCTGAACATGCTGCCAATTGCTCGCCTGGGAAACATGCAGAGAAGTCCAAGATAGTGTTTTTTAGACTGGCTGCCACGAGCTGAATCGAATGCAGCCAAGAGCGAGCGTCTAGGACTTACGGTTCAGGAGTTATTCACAGAAACATGGTTCTTTTACTGCCAGCCGCGAAAGCGAAAATAACCAAGATCGAGCGTCTAGGATTTACTTGTCAATAACTCGCCTGGGAAACATCCAGAGAAGTCAAACACAGTGCTCCTATACTAATTGCCAGGCGCTGAGACGAATGCCGCCAAGATCGAGCGTCTAGGACTTACGGTTCAAGAATTAGCTTTAGAAACATTTGCCTTAGGAACATGCAGAGAAGTCCAAGATAGTGTTTTTTAGACTGGCTGCCACGAGCTGAATCGAATGCAGCCAAGAGCGAGCGTCTAGGACTTACGGTTCAGGAGTTATTCACAGAAACATGGTTCTGAACATGCTGCCAATTGCTCGCCTGGGAAACATGCAGAGAAGTCCAAGATAGTGTTTTTTAGACTGGCTGCCACGAGCTGAATCGAATGCAGCCAAGAGCGAGCGTCTAGGACTTACGGTTCAGGAGTTATTCACAGAAACATGGTTCTGAACATGCTGCCAATTGCTCGCCTGGGAAACATGCAGAGAAGTCCAAGATAGTGTTTTTTAGACTGGCTGCCACGAGCTGAATCGAATGCAGCCAAGAGCGAGCGTCTAGGACTTACGGTTCAGGAGTTATTCACAGAAACATGGTTCTGAACATGCTGCCAATTGCTCGCCTGGGAAACATGCAGAGAAGTCCAAGATAGTGTTTTTTAGACTGGCTGCCACGAGCTGAATCGAATGCAGCCAAGAGCGAGCGTCTAGGACTTACGGTTCAGGAGTTATTCACAGAAACATGGTTCTGAACATGCTGCCAATTGCTCGCCTGGGAAACATGCAGAGAAGTCCAAGATAGTGTTTTTTAGACTGGCTGCCACGAGCTGAATCGAATGCAGCCAAGAGCGAGCGTCTAGGACTTACGGTTCAGGAGTTATTCACAGAAACATGGTTCTGAACATGCTGCCAATTGCTCGCCTGGGAAACATGCAGAGAAGTCCAAGATAGTGTTTTTTAGACTGGCTGCCACGAGCTGAATCGAATGCAGCCAAGAGCGAGCGTCTAGGACTTACGGTTCAGGAGTTATTCACAGAAACATGGTTCTTTTACTGCCAGCCGCGAAAGCGAAAATAACCAAGATCGAGCGTCTAGGATTTACTTGTCAATAACTCGCCTGGGAAACATCCAGAGAAGTCAAACACAGTGCTCCTATACTAATTGCCAGGCGCTGAGACGAATGCCGCCAAGATCGAGCGTCTAGGACTTACGGTTCAAGAATTAGCTTTAGAAACATTTGCCTTAGGAACATGCAGAGAAGTCCAAGATAGTGTTTTTTAGACTGGCTGCCACGAGCTGAATCGAATGCAGCCAAGAGCGAGCGTCTAGGACTTACGGTTCAGGAGTTATTCACAGAAACATGGTTCTGAACATGCTGCCAATTGCTCGCCTGGGAAACATGCAGAGAAGTCCAAGATAGTGTTTTTTAGACTGGCTGCCACGAGCTGAATCGAATGCAGCCAAGAGCGAGCGTCTAGGACTTACGGTTCAGGAGTTATTCACAGAAACATGGTTCTGAACATGCTGCCAATTGCTCGCCTGGGAAACATGCAGAGAAGTCCAAGATAGTGTTTTTTTAGACTGGCTGCCACGAGCTGAATCGAATGCAGCCAAGAGCGAGCGTCTAGGACTTACGGTTCAGGAGTTATTCACAGAAACATGGTTCTGAACATGCTGCCAATTGCTCGCCTGGGAAACATGCAGAGAAGTCCAAGATAGTGTTTTTTAGACTGGCTGCCACGAGCTGAATCGAATGCAGCCAAGAGCGAGCGTCTAGGACTTACGGTTCAGGAGTTATTCACAGAAACATGGTTCTGAACATGCTGCCAATTGCTCGCCTGGGAAACATGCAGAGAAGTCCAAGATAGTGTTTTTTAGACTGGCTGCCACGAGCTGAATCGAATGCAGCCAAGAGCGAGCGTCTAGGACTTACGGTTCAGGAGTTATTCACAGAAACATGGTTCTTTTACTGCCAGCCGCGAAAGCGAAAATAACCAAGATCGAGCGTCTAGGATTTACTTGTCAATAACTCGCCTGGGAAACATCCAGAGAAGTCAAACACAGTGCTCCTATACTAATTGCCAGGCGCTGAGACGAATGCCGCCAAGATCGAGCGTCTAGGACTTACGGTTCAAGAATTAGCTTTAGAAACATTTGCCTTAGGAACATGCAGAGAAGTCCAAGATAGTGTTTTTTAGACTGGCTGCCACGAGCTGAATCGAATGCAGCCAAGAGCGAGCGTCTAGGACTTACGGTTCAGGAGTTATTCACAGAAAACATGGTTCTGAACATGCTGCCAATTGCTCGCCTGGGAAACATGCAGAGAAGTCCAAGATAGTGTTTTTTAGACTGGCTGCCACGAGCTGAATCGAATGCAGCCAAGAGCGAGCGTCTAGGACTTACGGTTCAGGAGTTATTCACAGAAACATGGTTCTGAACATGCTGCCAATTGCTCGCCTGGGAAACATGCAGAGAAGTCCAAGATAGTGTTTTTTAGACTGGCTGCCACGAGCTGAATCGAATGCAGCCAAGAGCGAGCGTCTAGGACTTACGGTTCAGGAGTTATTCACAGAAACATGGTTCTGAACATGCTGCCAATTGCTCGCCTGGGAAACATGCAGAGAAGTCCAAGATAGTGTTTTTTAGACTGGCTGCCACGAGCTGAATCGAATGCAGCCAAGAGCGAGCGTCTAGGACTTACGGTTCAGGAGTTATTCACAGAAACATGGTTCTTTTACTGCCAGCCGCGAAAGCGAAAATAACCAAGATCGAGCGTCTAGGATTTACTTGTCAATAACTCGCCTGGGAAACATCCAGAGAAGTCAAACACAGTGCTCCTATACTAATTGCCAGGCGCTGAGACGAATGCCGCCAAGATCGAGCGTCTAGGACTTACGGTTCAAGAATTAGCTTTAGAAACATTTGCCTTAGGAACATGCAGAGAAGTCCAAGATAGTGTTTTTTAGACTGGCTGCCACGAGCTGAATCGAATGCAGCCAAGAGCGAGCGTCTAGGACTTACGGTTCAGGAGTTATTCACAGAAACATGGTTCTGAACATGCTGCCAATTGCTCGCCTGGGAAACATGCAGAGAAGTCCAAGATAGTGTTTTTTAGACTGGCTGCCACGAGCTGAATCGAATGCAGCCAAGAGCGAGCGTCTAGGACTTACGGTTCAGGAGTTATTCACAGAAACATGGTTCTGAACATGCTGCCAATTGCTCGCCTGGGA